>NW_028078194.1:4982749-5173736 GCF_014824575.4 Sturnira hondurensis | reverse complement strand
GGGGACCCTAGTTCACTGTTGGTGGGATTGCAGACTGGTACAACCACTATGGAAAACAGTATGGAATTTTCTAAGAAAACTAAAAATGGACGTGCCTTTTGACCCAGCAATTCCACTCTTAGGAGTATATCCTAAGAATCCTGAAACACCAATCCAAAAGAACCTATGCACCCCAATGTTCATAGCAGCACAATTCACGATAGCCAAGAGTTGGAAGCAACCTAGATGCCCATCGGTCAATGACTGGATCAAAAAACTATGGTACATTTACATAATGGAATTCTATGCCGCAGAAAGGAAGAAGGAACTACTACCCTTTGCAACATCATGGATGGAACTGGAAAGCATTATGCTGAGTGAAATAAGCCAGGCGGTGAAAGACAAATACCATATGATATCACCGTTAACAGGGATCTAAACAAAACAAACAAGCAAGCAAAATATGACCAAAGACACTGAAATAGGGAACAGGCTGACAGGGTCCAGAGGGGAGAGGGGAGAGAATCATAGGGGAAAAGGGGATGGACTCACATGAACAAGTATAAAGGACACATGGACAATAACTAAGGGTTGGGGGTGGAAATGGGAGGGAGGTGGGGAGCATGGCGGGGGTGGGCAGGCAGGGTTGGGAATATAAGACAGAAAGCTGTACTTGAACAAGAATTAAATAAAAAATTATTTTAAAAAATATATTTCATTTATTCATTTATTTTTAGAGAGAGGGAAAGTGAGGGGGAAAGAGAAGGATGTATGAGAGAAACATTGATCAGTTCTCACACACATCTCAACCAGGGTCCAGGACTGCAACCTAGGCATGTGCCCTGAATAGGAATCAAACCTGTGACCTTATGCTTTGCAGGACAGTGTTAAACCAACCGAGCCACGCTGGCCAGCGCACCACTGGAAACTTTTGAACAGAGCCATGACATGATTTCTAGGCAAATCACTCTATGCTTGTAATCAATCAGAAAATCAAATAATTTCATAACTGTATTCAAAGGACCTCTGCCTTCACTTCTGGGCTCAAAGTTCAGAATGTAAATGGAACCAGGGCAGGGGTCTTCCTCACCCAGGCCTCCTGAGAGCATTGCTTAGTCTTCACTGTCAAAACCAGGGAGGAGCTTCTGAGGCTAGATCTGACACAATTCCTTCTGGTTTTAGAAGAACTTTCTTTATGAGAGGAGACAGCTATCAGATTTACCAGTAATTGTATTTGACAATAAGAATGCCAAGCCATAAAAGACTATCTAATATAACTGGATTATATTAGATAGCGAGTGATTGAGATGAGCAGTAGAACCTGATTTCTGAGTCCCTGACTAAATCAGAGGGTAGGCAGAGAATACGTTACTGAGTTCACAGACTTTAGAATCCATTTATCTATTCTTAACTTGTGCTTTCTCTGTACTTTTTTACCAAGAGACACTGCAGAATCAATGGGGGCAAGGGGTGGTGAGAGAAAGTGATGAAGTTTATTCACTTTATTGATGGCTTACAATTCTTTATTGTTTTTTAGAACAAATTTCTAATATTTTTATTCCTGTGCATTCTAAGTCAAATTATTTTTTAAATGCATGCATTCTAAAGCATCCCATTTCTTTCTTTTCTTTTTATCCTTTTTTTTTTCACATATGAGGGAGTCATTCAACCATAAAGTATCCTATTTCTGTGGGTGAAGTTTAAGGAGTGGATTTTTTTCCTCTAAGATTTTACTCTGTTCAGCTAACTTCACTATTGACAACTTGCATTTACTTAAAAGAAATATGGCTGTATATAAGATATTCTGACAGAATGGCAACTGGGCTGGTACTAGAGACTTCTGTTGTAGGAGTTGAGAAATAGCCTCATAAGTCAGTCATTCCCAGTTTCTCAGATGGCATTTAACAGGAAACGTTAGTTGAATGGATGAATTTATAAAGCACAAGGTGTGCACTTTTACACAACTCCTAGAAGTGAGCTGTTGAGAAGGCAACCAATAAAACCACGTACAGTCGAGGAAAAGATCTAGATAATTAAGAATAAAAGCACTGTAGAGACATTACTACCCCGAGTGTGTCTGTTATTTTTAAGAGAATTGAGACACATCTGGGGAAAGATCTTGTGGATGGTTTTGTCAGGGCATCTCAGGAGTTGGATCAATGGCATTAGGGACCAACCTGAATAGGTTAGAAATGTTGGTGCTCATGGAGCAAGGCCAAGGAGGTGTGGCATTTGCACAGTTAGAATATAAGATGAATTTGGGGGCTCAGGTTGTTGGGAACCTGGTGAGTGGTCTAAACAAGGAGTCAGCTTTTAGCTTTTCCCTTCCCATCTTTAGTATACTTGTCTTTCTGGTCACCCTCTCTCCTGTCCTTTTCTTGCCATTCCACTTTCTCTGTCTCTTTCCATGTGTATTATACTAAATGAAGCCAGTTTTATTGATCGTTGTATTTACTAAATAAAGTTTTATATTCCTGTGTTTATTTTTTAACTTATTTTCTTGTAGGTGTTCTGAGACAGGAAAACAAAAACAAAGAACAGTAAGCTCTATGCTTCCTTTTTAAAGCAGACAACTTTGAAAAAAGTTTTATGAGTACAATAATTCTTTCTTTTTAGTGAGTCAGTGGTTTTTGAGTAAAAAGAAAGAAAGAAACCTTCCCCATTGACTCCACATCAATACAGAAATGCTCAAAAAGATTCCTTTGGTCAAGAAGAAAAGTGGTGAATTAGGAAAGGAGAAAGGCCATCCTATTTATGTATGTTATATAACAGAAATTGATTTTTGATAAGGAAGTCAGCAGCTGCAAGTATTGAAGTTTAGCTCTCATGAGAAATAGTTGCTCTATTTTAGGGTTCTTGCCAAAGCTGGAACAGGTGCTAACTTTTCTTTCTTTTTTAATCACTCATAGCTCACAGGAGTTTAACTGGCTAGAAGGAGGCCCACACTCAATGGACTTATGCCCAAATGGGTTGTTCAGGCAACACAATGCTCCAACCAGCTTGATGCTCTGATACAATTCCCAAAGCCCTTCTGTAATATTTGGCTAGGCAGACTCCCACACATAGTAAAATTAGAATCACACCTGCCACATCCAGCATGTGTTAAGTTTCTGAAAATACTAGAGAAGGAAGATGGCAAAAAATATTCATACCAATATCCTTACAGAGACTTGTCCTAGGACATTGTGGGTCGAGGTGAAAGGGATGGGAGTGGGGTAATCAGTGGCCTTCGGTTCTAAAGTCTTCTAATGAACACAGGACTGTGGGGATTCTTTGAGGCAATTTGTGGTAAAACATTTGTTTATCCATTTATTTTATAGTTTTCAAACATAAGCTTAGTTTTGCCAAACTTGAGTGCCTTTTACTTCTTTAAAATTAAAAAATTCCTACAGTTTCACTGAGAACAGAATGCAGTGCAGAAAGATGCAAAGAAGAAGGTGGAGAGACCAAGAAGGGCTGAGGAAGGGGGATTTTCAGAGCTAACTAGGGAATCCACAGTTTACCTGCACTTGTCACAGGCTCACGTGCCTGCAGAGCCCGCAGGTTGTGTAATGAGAGACTTGGCTGGGCAGTGGTGGGGCTGTGATGAACTGAAGAGGATGTTCTCTCCACGAGGTTCCTCAGCTCCAGCCACTCGTTGCCATGAGAGAGATTGTGGGCTTGGTGTTGCCAGATTTTCTGAGTTTTTAAGGGCAGCTAGAAATATGGATGCCATATAAGATTTCCAAATAATACACATCTGCCACTTTATTTAACTGTGAGCTGCTGATTTGTGACCACTGCCCTATACAGCGTATTACTTGTGTGCCATATGCTGCCAGCCATGCTTCCCTTCTGTACCAGTGTGAATCATTGGTTCCAATTGTTGCCGGACACGGGCCTGGACCTGAGTGGGTCTGCCTTGGGCCAGGTATTGTGTGTGGGTTCTTGACTTCGTGTAGGAAATATTTTGCAACATGAGTCCAGGTGAGTGTGAGGATCCACTTATTAAAGCAGGAGACAGTAAAACAAGGAGGGGCTTAGCATAGAAGCCACAGGAGAGATGAGACTGGGCTGCCTTCACTCATTGGGAAGTCAGAGAAAAGGGCAGGGATCAGCCTGGGACAAGCTGGCAGCTTCCCATTGTCTCAGAGTTTAGGATAAAGAAGTGGGAGAAAAGAAGGGATAGAAAATGGCTGGGGCTGCTCCCCAGAGGGAGAGCATGCACTCTGGGTCCTTTGTCTTGAGGCTTTCATTGCTCTTTTGCTGGTGGCAATCTTACTGGAGATCTCAGGGGAGGGTTGCATTAGAATATTCATCAGTTATCCAGGTGTGCCCTTTCAGGATCATGGTCTCCACTGATTAATTCAGTCATTGCAGTTGGTTCTGGAGTTACCCACCTAGGTTTACTGCTTTTCTAGGTCTGGAGCTAGGTCTGGAGACCTAGATGTTATCTCCAGGGAGAAAAGGTCAGGGAAGGAAAGGTTACCCTGAGGGGAAGGTCCTGGTTTTTCCAGTTTTGCCCCTTGCCAGGCACTGGAGCCTTCCACCCTGGTGACTATCTGCCCCTGCTGTGAATTGCTCCGGCACTGTGTTAAGCTATCTGTCTCAGTTTCCCTATTCTGCTTGCCAAGGAATTTTCCCAGCTTCCCACTATCCTGTCTCACAATGTGGTCTGCCTTTGCCCCGTCCTGCCAGCTATGCTGTCTTTTCAGGCCTGGATGTGTCCTCATCTTTTCTAAAGACCCTTCCTACCACCATCCCTCCTCATTAAGTCTTACCCAGCCTTCACTTTCCCTCCCACTTTCTCGGCTTCCTCAGTCCATTTGTTCATTTATCACATATTACTGATGCTTATTATATCCCAGGCACTCTTTTAGGCATGGGGACCTATCAGTGAATAAGCAGGCAAAAGCCCTACCCTTGTTGGGCCCACTTTCTAATCTTTCTTAATCTCTTCTTGCCCTGAAATCTACAGAACTTGCAGGGAGTTCAAAGTTTGACCACACTTATGGCACATGGGGCTAAAATTGATCCATTAGTGAATGTCTTCAGCTTGTAAATTCACCTCCTAATTTACAATAAGAACTTCCTGACAGCAGAGACCATGTGTTCTACTTCTGGAAATCTCACAGCCCTCCTCCAAATGAGCCAAGTTGACCTTGAGCCAAGTTTCTAAAATGTCCACTCTTTGATTGATTAAACTGATTTTATCATAACCAATGGAATGGAGCACACTAGAGTAAATCATCTCTATTTTTCCAAAAAGCGATTAAAGGAACTTTCTTTATTTTGAATTGCAGATTACAACATTTTATTTTAAGGCATAGGTTAATTAACCTCAAGAATAAATAGCTTGGATTTTAGAGATTCACTTTTGGGACTTTGTGGTTTGTGCCAGAGGCTTATAGAGAAGCTAATCAAAGGACGAAAGGAGAAGGGAGAACCTGTCTGCACTTCTCTTCTCAGTGATGTTGTTCCAACTCTGCATGACTTTGTCTCATGATTTAAGGCTGATCATTCCGCAAAGCATGTAGGTCACACTTGAGAGCACTCTCCCCATCAGGACTTCCTTGGAGCGTGAAATTAAGTGACAAGCAGGTCTGATCTGGGAACTAGTGATGGTCCACTTTTAATGAGCCCTTTGGCCCCAACCCAAGATAGCTCAGAAAAGCAGTGAGAGTGTTTGGTTTCTATGTCTTAGCTCACACACTAATTCAGAAGTGGACATATCTGGCTTTGCTGGCTTAGCAACCAATCCCCATTCCTCTGGAACACCACTCTGATGTTACTTAGAGACCTAAACTTAATTAAACCTTTATTCCATGAGATTTGGGGGAAGGTTACAAGTCTCAGATCTGCCCATCAGCATTTTTTCATGCTCTCTGACCACTCAGGTGTGTTCAAGGATGTTAAGTAGTAGAAGTATATAGACCATTTGTACAAAATATCTTTATTTCTGCTGAACAAGAGAGCTATGTGGGGCCACCATATGGAGAGTCAGTTTAAGAGAGAGAATATAGCCAACATAGAGGAAAATAGGGAAGAAACAGAGGGAAAGAAAAGTCTAGATCCTGATGATGTAAATTAAACCCCTGAACCCAACTCTGCCTAAAGCAAGTACACCCTTTGACTTGAGTTAAGTGTACTGATTTCCTTTGTCCCTTGGGCAGTTTGATCTAGATATCTTATCACTAGGAATTCAAAGAATCTTTATTGGACTTCGACATTTAATTTAAGCATTTAATAAACATACATTGAGCATCTACTCTGTTCCAGAGTTTGTGGTAGGAAGTGCTGGGGGTACATAGTTGAGTGAGGTAGTTTCTTTATAAATTAAAATGAAAAAACTTCACTTTTTATTAGAAATTGAGTACATTTGCTTTTTATTAATTATATTTTATTGATTATGCCATTATTGTTGTCCTAATTTTTCCCACTTTACCCTCAGTCCATCCACCACTTGCCACTCCCTCAGGCCGTCCCCCCACCACTGTTCATGTCCATGGGTCGTGTGTGTAAGTACTTTGGCTACTCCCTTCCCTACACTGTGCTTTACACCTCCAGGGCTATTTTGTAACTACCTGTTTGTACTTCTTAATCCCCTCGCCTCTTCACCCATTCTCCCACCCCCTCTCCCCTCCCATCTGGCAACCATCAAAATGCTCTCTGTATCCATGATTCTGTCTCTGTTATTCTTGTTTGCTTAGTTTGATTTTTAGATTCAATTAATGATAGATTTCAATTGTTTGCCATTTTAATTGTTCATAAATGTTTAACTGTGCCTCCTTGCACAACCCAAACAAGGACAACAACCAATTTAAAAATAAAAAACAACCAGAACTGACAGAAAATCAAACTGTATGGAAGTCCAACAACCAAGTGTTAAAGAAGAAACATTCATCCAGACCAGTAGGAGGGGGCAGCCAGGTAGAGAGTACTTGTGGCAAGGCAGTAGCTGGTGGACTGGTGAGGTGGCAGATTGCAGACTCGGCGGTCCCACAATTCACATGCAGATAAACTGGGAGAAACAACTAGGCAGTGAGACAGACTGCACAACCCAGGGTTCCAGCACTGGAAAATAAAGCCTCAAAGCCTCTAACTGAAAACACCTGTGGGGATTGAGGTGGCAGCGGGAGAAATCCCACTCTCACAGGAGAGTTCATTGGAGAGACCAGCAAACCCACCTCCTGGGAATCACCATCAGAAAGGCCCAATTGATTGTGGGTAGCTGGGGAAATGACTGAAAACTAGCACAGAGTAGAGCAAGTGGCACTGTTCCCTCTCGGACCCCTCCCCCACATACAGCATCACAACACAGTGACATAGGTTGCCCTGCCCTGGTGAACACCTAGAGCTCCGCCCCTACCATACATAACAGGAGCACCAAGACAAAAAAAAAAATGACCCAAATGAAAGAGCAGATTAAAGCTCCAGAAAAAATACAACTAAGCAATGAAGAGATAGCCGACCTATCAGATACACAGTTCAAAACACTAGTTATCAGGATGCTCCAGAACTCACTGGGTACTTCAATAGCATAAAAAAAACCCAGGCAGCAATGAAGTGTGCATTATGTGAAATAAAGAAACATCTACAGAGAACCAACAGTAATGGGAAGGAAACCAGGACTCAAATCAATGGTTTGGAGCAGAAGGAAGAAAGAAACATTCAACCAGAACACAGTGAAGAAACAAGAATTCAAAAAAAATGAGGAGAGTCTTAGGAACCTCCAGGACATCTTTAAATTTTCCAACATCCGAATCATAGGGGTGCCTGAAGGAAGAGGAAAACAAGACATTGAAAAGATATTTGAAAAAATGTAAAGGAGAACTTCCCTAATCTAGCAAAGGAAATAGACTTTCAAGAAATTCAGGAAGCTCAGAGAGTCCCAAAGAACTTGGATCCAAGGAGAAACACAGCAAGGCACATTATAATTACATTATCCAAGATTAAAGAGAAGGAGAGAATCTGAAAAGCAGCAAGAGAAAAGGAGAGAGTTGCCTACAAAGGAGTTCCCATTAGACTATAAGCTGATTTCTCAAAAGAAACCTTACAGGCAAGAAGAGGCTGGAAAGAAGTATTCCAAGTCATAAAAGGCAAGGAGCTACATCCAAGATGGCTCTCTCCAGCAAAGCTACCATTTACAATAGAAAGACAGATAAAGTACTTCCCAGATAAGGTCAAGTTAAAGGAGTTCATCATCACCAAGCCCTTATTATAAAAAATGTTAATGGGATTTATCTAAGAAAAAGAAGAAAAAATATGAACAGTAAAATGGCAACAAACTCACAGCTATTAACAACCGAAGCTAAAAGAAACAAAAACAAAAACAAACTAAGCGAACAACTAAAACAGGAACAGAATCACAGAAATGGAGATCACATGGAGGGTAATCAGTGGGGGAGTGGGAGAAGAAGTAGGGGGAAAAGGTACAGAGAATAAGTAGCCTAAATGGTAGGTGGAAAATAGACAGGGGGAGGTTAAAAATAGTATAGGAGATGTAGAAGCCAAAAAACTTATATGTATAACCCATGGACATCAACTAAAGGAAGGGAATGTGGGTAGGAGGGGGGGATGCAGGGTGGAGGGAAATAAAGCAGGGGAAATGTAACAACTGTAATAGCATAATCGATAAAATGTATTTTTAAAAAATGATTTGGTGGTGATGAACTCCTTTAGTTTTTTTTTTTCCTCTGGGAAGCTCTTTATCGGCCCTTCAATTCTAACTGATAGCTTAGCTAGAGAGCTATGAGCATAGAGCTATATCTTGGCTCTATGTCCTTGCTTTTCATGACTGAATATTTCTTGCCAATCCTTTCTAGCCTGCAGAGTTTGTTTTGAGAAATCAACTTATGGCAACTCCTCTGTACGTAACTAACTTCTTTTCTCTTGCTGCTTTTAAGATTCTTTATCTTTAACCTTTGGTATTTTAATTATGATGCATCTTGGAGTGGGTCTCCTTGCATCCGTCTTGTTTGGGACTCTATGAATCCTGGTCTTGCATGCTTATTTCCTTCACCAAATTTGGAAATTTTTCTTTCATTATTTTTTCAAATAGATTTCCAATTTCTTGCTCTTTCTCTTTTCCTCCTGGCAACTTTATGATGAGAATGTTGGACCTCTTGAACTTGTTCTAGAGGCTGCTTACACTATCCTCACTTTTTTTAAATTCTCTTTTCTTCGTGTTGTTCTGATTGGTTCTGATTTGCTTATGTTCTGTATCATTGGTTTGATTCTTGGCTTCATCCACTCTACCGTTGTTTCCCTGTAAATTGTTCTTTATTTCAATTAGTGTGTCCTTCATTTCTAACTGGATCCTTTTTATCCTGCTGCAGTTTTCACTAAGTCCTTGAGAATCTTTATAACCAGTGTGTTGAACTCTGCATCTGATAGATTGTTTGTCTCTCATTCATTTAGATCTTTTTCTGGAGTTTTGATCTGTCCTGTCATTTGGGCCATGTTTCTTTGTCTCCTTGTTTGGGCAACCTCTCTGTGTTTGTATGTATTGGGCAGAGCTGCTTTGACCCTGTTTGGTAGTGTGACCTCATGCAATAGACATCCTGAAGCTCCAGTGGCACGGCCTGCCCTATCAGCCAGTCTGGGTATTAGAGGTGGGCCTTTCATGTGGTCTGAATAAACGCCTACTTGCAGTTGAGCCTTAGTTGGCAGATCAATTGGAGGGATTTACCCTGGCCAGTCAGCTGCAAGATTGATATGACCACTGACCACAAACTGCTACCCTTCATGGGGGATCAGTGGTACAGGGACAGGGTGGTGGTGCTCTGATGTGGTCTGTAGCTCTCCACTAGGGGCACTGGCCCTGGGATTTCCTTGGTAGTGCAAGCCAAGGTCAGTCTCCACCTGTGTTTTGCCCGGGGTCACCCTGTCTACACTATAAAGCAATCTAAGATGGCTGCTACTTGAGCTGAGCTTGCAGATTCTCAGATGAAGCCAAGCTGTGAATTTAGGCTAGCTACTGATAGTGCTGGGTCTGGGGCTCACTGAGGTCAGCTGTTGCTTATTTGAGAGGATTTAGGAAGTTGTAAAACATGAGCCAAGACCAGCTATTCATATGGAACATCAGCTTGGGTGGGCCCATAAGTTTGGGTGGGGTAGAGTCTCTGGGGATCTCCAAGGCGGGTCAAAAAATGTTAGCCAGCTTGATGGAGTCTCTAATATGACACCAGCTTCTGGGCTTTGTTGGGGCAGGGTTTATAAAATGGTCATTGGCCTTTGCTGGCCTTGATGCCAGACAGTTAAGTTTCCCTCTATATGCCACTGGTACTTTTCAAGCTGCTACCCCTCTGCTGGAGCTCAGAGGGAGTGAGTCTATGTAGGTGAGTCCATGTGTGTGGGTTCTTTAGGAGGAACTCCTTGGGGCTCCAGGAGTTTCTTCTACCAACGCAATGCCTGCTGGTTTTTGAAGCCCAAAGTTGTGGGGACAAAGCTTCCTGGCACCGGAAACCTGGAATGGGGTGCCTGGTGTGGGGCTGGGACTCCTCACTCTCATGATATACCTTCTGAATTTTTTTTAAGAAAATAAGGTTTTTATTGGTAAAAAATCTTTTTTAAGTATATTTTATTGATTATGCTATTACAGTTCTCCCATTTTTTCTCCCCTTTGTTCCCCCTCCACCCTGCCCACCCCACCAGCATTCCACCCCTTAGTTCATGTCCATGGGTCGTACATATAAGTTCTTTGGCTTCTCTGTTTCCTATACTGTTCCCCTGTTTAATTTTTACCTACCAACCAGGCTTCTTGTTCTCTCTACCTTTCCCCCCATTTTCCCTCCTCACCCTCCCTGCTGATAACCTTCCACATGATCTCCATTTCTGTGATTCTGTTCCTGTTCCAGTTCTTTGCTTAGTTTGTCTTTGTTTGAATTTTTAGGTTCAGTTGTTGATAGTTGTGAGTTTGTTGTCATTTTACTTCATGTTTTTTACTTCATGTTTTTTACTTCATGTTTTCATGACTTTGAGTACTTCTTTCCAGCATCTTCTTGCCTGCAAGGCTTCTTTGGAGAAATGGGAACTTCTTCGTAGGTAACTCTCTCCTTTTCTCTTGCTGCTTTTAAGATTCTCTCCTTATCTTTAACCTTCAATACCTTAATGATGATGTATCTTGCTGTGTTTCTCATTGGATCCAAGTTCTTTGGGGCTCTCTGAGTTACCTGGACTTCCTGGAAGTCTATTTCCTTTGTCCAATTGGAGAAGTTTTCCGTTATCTTTTCAAATAAGTTTTCAATTTCTTGCTCTTCCTCTTCTCCTTCTGGCACCCCTATAATCACCCCTATGATTTAGATGTTAGAATGTTTTAAGTTGTCCTGGAGGTTCCTAAGTGTCTCCTCCTTTTTTTGAATTGTTTCTTCATTGTGTTCCGGTTGAATGTTTATTTCTTCAACAATGCCACTTGCTTGGCTCCTGGATGGCTTTCAGTCACTTCCCCCAGTACCTACAGCAAATTGGGCCCTTCTGGTGGTGATTCCCAGGAGGGTGGGTTTGTGTACATTCTAGGACCCTGTGGGTCTCTCCAACAAACTCCTGTGAAGCCAGGAGTTTCTCCCACTGCCACAATCCCAAAGGTATTTACAGCAGAAGTTTTGAGGCTTTCTTTTCCCACACTGGAACCTTAGGTTGTGCAGTCTGTTTTGCTCCCCAGTTGTTCCTTCCTGTTTATCTGCACACAAATGTGAGACTGCTGGGTCCTACAGCTGCCCCCTTGCTGTGAGTACTCTCCACCCCCAGCTGCCCATCTCTGCCCCTCCTACAATCTCAGTGGTTGTTTCTTTTTTAACTCCTTGGTTGTCTGACTTCCATGTAGTTTGATTTTCTGTCAGTTCTCATTGTTTTTTGTTTTTAAATTTCTTGTTCTTCTTTTTGTTGTATGAGAAGGCAAAGTATATCTACCTATGCCTTCATCTTGGCTGGAATTCCCTTCTGAATTTTTATCCACAACATTGGGTGTGGGACCAGCCCATTCCCCATCTGTGCCCCTCCTACTTGTCTGGATGGATATAGTTTCTGTAATTCCACGGTTGTCAGACTTCTATTTAACTCGATTCCTAATGTTTCTGAGTGATGGTTGTTCTATATTTTAGCTGTAATTCTTATGTGATTGTGGGAAGAGGTGAACCATGTCTGCCTATGCCATCTTGACCAGGAGTCTTCTGAATTTTTAAAGAGAAAAAGAAATATTTTTTAAAAAAATAAAGGTATCTCAAAATATGCTCCCTAGGACGTTTGATAGCCCTAAGAAGTCTTGACCATCTAGGTCCAAACCACAAGGTGGTGCTGTTGGAATTTGGATCAATGCCCCAGCAACTTTTTCCTTCTATAAAATGAATCACATTGGTAGTGGTGGAGATGTAGTTACTTGTTTTTGTTCTTTTTTTTTAAAAAATATATAGCTTATTGATTATGCTATTACAGTTCTCCCTTTTATTCTCCTCCACCCTGCCCTCATTCCCACCAACATTTCCCCACTTCAGTTCATGTCTATGGGTCATACATACAAGTTCTTTGGCTTCTATATTTCCTATACTACTCTTAACCTCCCCCTGTCTATTTTGCACCTACCAAATGTGCTTCTTATTCCCTCTACCTTCTTCCCTATTTTCTCACCTCCCCCTCCTCACTGATAACCCTCCATGTGATCTCCATTTCTGTGGTTCTGTTCCTATTCCAGTTCTTTGCTTAGTTTGTCTTTGTCTTTGTTTTTGTTTTTGTTTTTCAAGTTCACTTGTTGATAGTTGTGACTTTGTTGTCATTTTAGTGTTCATAGTTTTGATCATCTTTTTCTTAAGATAAGTCCTTTTAACGTTTCATATAATAAGGGCTTGGTGATGATGAACTCCTTTAGCTTTACCTTCTCTGGGAAGCACTTTCTCTGCCTTTCCATTCTCAATAATAGCTTTCCTGGATAGAGCAATGTTGGATGTAGGTCCTTGCCTTTCATGACTTTGAATATTTCTTTCCAACCCCTTCTTGCCTGCAAGGTTTCTTTGGGGAAGTCAGACTGTCTTATGGGAACTCCTTTGTTCCCATACTAACTGTCTCCTTTTCTCTTGCTGCTTTTAAGATTCTCTCCTTGTCTTTAACCTTCAGTAGTTTAATGATGATGTGTCTTCCTGTGTTTC
The DNA here is from genome assembly GCF_014824575.4 of Sturnira hondurensis. Taxonomy (NCBI): domain Eukaryota; kingdom Metazoa; phylum Chordata; class Mammalia; order Chiroptera; family Phyllostomidae; genus Sturnira; species Sturnira hondurensis. The sequence continues at coordinate 5,160,639 of NW_028078194.1, read as the reverse complement.
TCCTTGGATCCAAGTTCTTTGGGACTCTCTGAGTTACCTGGACTTCCTGGAAGTCTATTTCCTTTGCCCGATTGAGGAAATTCTCCTTCATTATATTTTCAAATAAGTTTTCAATTTCTTGCTCTTCCTCTTCTCCTTCTGTCACCCCTGTGATTCATATGTTGGAACATTTCGATTTGCCCTGCAGGTTCCCTTAAGCATCTCCTCTTTTCTTTGAATTCTTGTTTCTTCATTGTGTTCTTGTTGAATGTTTATTTCTCCTTCTGCTTCAAATTGTTCATTTGAGTCCCAGTTTCCTTCCCTTCACAGTTGGTTCCCTGTTTATTTTTCTTTATTTCACTTTGCATAGCCTTCACTTTTTTCATTATTTTGCGACCATACTCAACCATTTCTGTGAACATTCTAATTACCAGTGTTTTGACCTCTGCATCTGATAGGTTGACTGTCCCTTCATTGCTGAGTTCTTTTTCTGGAGTTTTGATCTATTCTTTCATTTTAGCCATATTTCTTTGTCTTGGGGCTCCTATTACATTATAAGGGTCAGAGCCTTAAGTATTCACAGCAGGGAGGGCCAACCCACTTCTCTGAGTTGTGGTGCTATCTGTGGGGAAGGGGTCAGAGAGGGAACAATGCCATTTGCTTGGCTCCTGAATGGTTTTCAGTCACTTCCCTCAGTACCCACAAGCAAATTGGACCCTTCTGGTGGTGATTCCCAGGAGAGTGGGTTTGTGTACATTCTAGGACCCTGTGGGTCTCTCCAGAGAACTCTCCTGTGAGGCCAGGAGTTTTTCCTACTACCACAACCCCACAGGCCTGTACAGTTAGAGGTTTTGAGGCTTATTTTCCCATGCTGGAAGACTCGGTCATGAGGTCTGTCTTGCTCCCACATTGTTCCTCCTGGTTTATCTGCACACAAATGTGGAACCACTGGGTCCACCAGCCACCGCCTTGCCTTCCTGGTCCTCCAGCTGCCTCCTTGTCACACATCTTCTCCAACCCAGCTGCCGTCTCTGCTCCTCCTACCAGTCTGAATGAATATTTCTTCTTTAGCTTATTGGTCGTCGGACTTCCATACAGTTTGATTTTCTGGCCGTTCTGGTTATTTTTTATTTTTAAATTTCTTTTGGTTGTATGAGGAGGAAAAGTGTATATTACTATGCCTCCATCTTGGCTGGAAGTGAGATGTGGTTATTTGCTGTGTTCTGGGAGCTTGCCTTTAATATTCTTAAATCTGAACGAGGGTTGAATGAAGATGAGACTAAAGAATTCTTCTTTTAATTGACTATATTTGTAAAACCAGAACAAAGAATGTAATACTTAATTTCCTACTTTGACTTAAATCTTCACTCACACTAATAATCAAATGCTGGAGGGGGAGGAGTTTAGAAGTCAGCATTGTTGGGTGACCTCTCCTTTAAATAATCTGGTTTGAAGTTATGCACCTTAACCCAGAAAAGTACTTAGAGAGTTGAATTTTCACTAGAATTTCTGGAGAGTTCCAGGCCCAGATTAAGGACCCTTCATTAATTTACTTTAATCACTTTATTTGACCCAGGAGGAAAGTTTGGTCCAAGAAAAATCAAGGCCACAGAGCCAATGGGAGGATAGTTCAAACCCTGCTTCCTCACACCTGGTTTTCAGTGCATCTGCAACCAGGAAAGAACCAGGTGACCTGAGGTCCTAGAAACTGTGGATGATGCCCGTCAGGGAGAGGATACTCTCTGAAACTGAGCTTCCGCCTTGTGGCTGCATCCTCACTCCAAGTGTCAGATTATGTATGTGTTTCAAACTGGGTGGTCTTTAAAAATCAGTTAAAGATTTATTTTAATATTTTAAAAAATAACCTTGAAGTGAAAAGAGCTCATTGCTCTGTTGATGTACTTTTTAAAATTTATATTTAGAAAAGTTGAGTGTTAAAATATACATATTAGCCATTTGTGTTTTCTGTTTGGGGAGTTTCCCCTCTTATTTGGAGCATTAATAATATATTTATACAGTTTTTGAAGGCCACTCTGGAAATTGATATTTACTGTGTACTTGGTTATCATACTCTTAATTTAGAGATATTTATTCTATGATTTCTCTAGAGCAAGATTTTCTACCTGCTCTGAAACAAAGTGCACTGGGAAAGATATGAGTCTGAAGAAATTACCTTAATGATTGTCACTCAACCAGATTTACCTACCTCACCAGAAGCCAGGTGGAATTTCTCAGAGAGGACTTCTAAACATAATATGCAATGAGCTATTGAACAAAATATCTCAAGTGGAATGGAGGCAAAAGTGAAACCATACTGGTAGAGCCAGAAAATAATCTACACATATATGAAGAAAAACAGCCCCAACCTGTGTGGCTCAGTTGGTTGAGTATTGTCTCACAAAGTAAAAGTTGCCACTTGGATTCCCAGTCAGTGTACATGCCTGGGTTGCTGGTTCGATCCCCAGTTAGGGCACGTATGAGAGGTACCAAATCAGTGTTTCTCTCCCTCTCTTTCTCCCTCCCATCATGTCTCTCTAAAAATAAATACAAAGTTAAAAAAAAAAGAAAAGAAAGAAAGAAACACAAAGAAGACAGATTGCATTGTTTAAAATCCACCATTAAAGTAATAAACTCATATGCCTTAACAATACAAACACAAATATCTCTGAATAGGTTGTCTCATTATAACTTGTGGGTTTGAAAACATTCCTTACTTGGTTGTTTTCCTTATTTCAAAAGCAAGATGACATTAAGATATTAAATGTCAAGTTAAATAGATAATCAACACTGACAGTCAAGTATTCCAGTCTTCTTTTCCTTCATGTAGTGTTATTAATTATCTATTTTCATAATAAAAGTTTTTCAGTGCTGAAAAATTTTCAAGACACAATTCTAAATTCTGTACTGGAATTCTTCAAGCTTGAGCTCTAGCCAGAGGTGAATTTTATTTTGGAAAAATCTAAGAAAATAAGCTCAATTGATTTAAGGAGTGGAAAGAAGGATCCTGAATAGCGCTCGCTTCTTCAGACATTGTTTAACCTAGCACATTCTTCAAAGCAGCTGCTCCACATCTTCTCCACTTCTCCGAATCCTCCTAGGCTGTGAAGACAGAGGCTGGATGAACTTCCCCATTCAAGTTCCTCCTCATCGCCAAACACTCTCATCTCTATTCCTGCTCAATTATAAGTTCCCCTAAACTAATTCAGCTATTTTGCCATTATATTCTCCGTGCTCTTAGCACAAAGCAGAGCACCTGGTTCAAAAACACAGTTCATAATTAATATTTTTAACTGAAAGGGGAAAAGTATTTTTAGCTAAATAACATGGACTTCAGATTTTAGTCTGCAGTCAGACCCAGCCTAGATCCTGTTGCCTTGGGAAAATGAACTAAGAAAGGGCACAGCAGAGTGCTTCGCACAGGGCTAGGTTTGAATCTGGCTCTGCTGTTCATTGACTAGATGATCTTGGACAAGATGTTGAACTTCTCAGAGCCCCACCCTGATATTTTTAGATACTTTATTTCTTAACATGAAGATGATAAAAATTCCTGCTTCATAGAGCTTTTAATAGGAGTAAATCAGCTAGTGCTGAAAATGGATGTAACACATATTGTCATATATAATAAGTATCAAACCTCTGAATAATTTACCAGCTCTGTAAACTGTTTTCCTAATCTCTTTATGTTGTCTACAGGTGAGCCTCAAATTAAAAAAAGAAAAAGGAAAGTGGTTGTTGAAGGAGAGATATTTAGGAATTGTTTCTTGGCTCTTTCTCCTAGATTTTAGAACTTGTCTGTCTCTGGTACCCAGGAAATCCGCCCCTTCCCCATTTGACAGATAGAGGTCAGAACAAATGACCTCTGCTTCACTTTCCCATGTAACTCGTGGTGCCATATCTGCCTCTGTTTCTAGTAGGACCTAACTCCACGCTGATGGGTGGGTACATTTAATGTCTTTGAAATCAAATTGCTTGAATTGTCATGCCTTTTCTCATGAATGCACTCTAGCCAGGTTGTTTTCTTTTAAACTTATCTGTTCATATCTTAGAGATCACTTTTATTTTGCAAATTCTAAAGCTTTTCTTCTGACATTCTTATCAGAACATAATTCAGTCACAAAGATTTCAAGGCAGAAAAATTAATATGTATTGCTTGTTCATTAACTCACTCAGCAAACATTTATTACATGTTTATTGTATTTTCTTAAATAAAAGAGTATGTGTTTAGATACAGGAGAAATTGTTTGCTTTGCCCTCCGATATCCTTTAATAATGAGGTCACCTCTTGTGTTTTTTAAAATAATGTCCAACCACAGCGACATCTACTGGTAAAATTGAGCCCTAAACCAAGTGGATCCTGAGTTTATAGATGTGAAGGCATTTTGACAATTCTTCTTTCCTTAAAGTGTGGTCCAGGCAGACATCCAATCAACATTCTTTGATAATGAGAACTACTAAGCCACTCTCCTGTAAATTATTTCTTAATCTTAAAAGGTTTTCTGTTTGAAATACTACTGCTATCTTTGCTAAAAAAAAAAAAACATAAACCAAGCTGCCAGGCAGCCTTTTGAAAGGACTGTACATATGAAAGTGCACATAACCTTGGAAAAATATTGCACTGAAATAATTCATATTGGATTGAAAATCTAGGAGCCATAACTAACATAGCATTGCCATTAACTGACAGATTCCAGGGCATTCCAATTCATTCCACAAATGAATTATTATAAAAAGTTAATTTGTGTGCCACCTTGGAATTTTCTCATATGTAAAGCCATGTCCAATGGTTAAGTTCCTAAGGTATCCATCAATAGATCATTTTATACACATAATTTAAATACTCTCTGCAAAAAGGGAATAAAAAAGAGGAGGAAATAAGGAACAATGCTTTTGTATTATTAGTAAATGATTAGAATTTTTTTAATGTTTTTAAGTAATGGATTTATTATTACCTTGAATTCAGGAGGGAGAAATGGTTGTATGATTGTCCGTTTTTGGTTTTTAGCTTGCAAAATGTGAACTACCTCTTGTAGTGCCACTGAGTTTTGTCAGTCACTTATTTGGCTAGGTGGCTTCATGTTTATACAAGGCTGCAGTAGCTCCAAGCACCTCCTTATTACAAAGCAGAGAAGGTTCTTATCAGAAGCCTCACTGTGAGACCAAGAAAATCTTTCCCAGAGGTGTTCTCCATAGACTTATCCCTCTCATTAACCAGAATTGGTTCTGGTTTTCATTAACCAGACTTGATTTCTCTGCCCCTTTCCACATCAGTCGCTGGCAAGGGGATTAGAATTATCATGGTAATTATAATTCACTCCCACTTGAGCCTCTCTCCTAAGGCTGGGTTGGTTGGATCACCTTCCTTGAGCAACTAAACAGAACAGGGGGTTCCAAGCAAGGGGAAAAGGAAGGAGGATGGATTTGGTTGGTGTCTTCTATAATTAAGATGTTGAATGGGAAGGGAGAAAAATGAGACAGCTGTGGGTGATTCTTTCTAGAAGTCTAAGTTTGATGGAGAGAACTAAGATAAAGCAAAAGAGAATGATTGGAATTAGAGAAGGATGTGTTTACTTTTGTTCGCCTTAAAGAGTCTGGAACATATTCATATATAGAAGAAAAGGGGCCAGCAGAAACAGAGGATTCAGGAATTAGAAAAACAATTTCCTGGAGCATATGAAGAAGGATGGAATCTCTAGCCAATTACCAGACTTTGGGATTCTGAAGATCAAATTTTTGAAAATGAATGAGGTCCATCAGAGAATTGCTAACTTTTGATTTCCTCAGTGAGATAAACAAACAAACAATTCTTTTTATAAAAACTACTTTTTTGTAGCAGTTTCTGATTTTTAAATATTTTTATTGTTAATTTTGGGACTGTCCAGATTTATTTTTAGTTAAAAATTTTTTTTTGCTATTGAAAAAAATGGCGAGATCTAAATAAGGTGAATATATTAGGTAACAGTGTTGTACTGATATCAATTTTCCATTTTTTCAAACTACCCTGTGGTTATTAGGATATCCTTTTGAAGGAAATATACACTGCAGGATTTTAGGGCTTGAGAATGGTTCATTTTATGTGTCAATTTGGCTAGGCTATGATGCCTAGTTATTTGGTCAAATACCTGTCCAGATGTTGGTGTATAGGTATTTTAATCAGTTGACTTCAAATAAACCTGAATATACTCCATAATGTGGATGGGCCTCATGCAGTCAACTTTAAGAGCAATACATAGGTTTCCCAAAGAAGAAGGAATTTTCCTCAAGACTGAAATATAGAAAGTCTGCCTGAGTTTTTATCCTTCAGCCCTGTGAAATTCAGACCCAAGACGACAACATCAACTCTTACTTGAATTTTCAGCCTGCCCTACGCATTTCAGACTCTGCAGCCCCCACAGTCGGATGAGCCAGTCCCTTCAAACAAACTTCTCTCTCTTCAGATTACATATGTGTATCGGTTTGTTTTCTCCTGTGGAATCTGGGTGAAAGATAGTAGGAATTATTGGTACAATTCTTGCGATGTTTCTGTAATTCTGAAATTATGTCAAAACAAAAAGATAAAAGGAAAACAAAGCATGTTTACAAGCTGGTTGGGACATGGTTGTTTTGGGGGGGTTTTATGTTGTAAGCATATAAATTTGGCTAAGTTCCCACAGTATCTGACAAAGGACTATTTAGCTAAAATACTGGGCCATTGCAAGGTAATTAAATAGGAAGAATTTGATGCTGTTTTATTTTTCTAATTTTTAAATTTGCATTAAAGTATAATTGACAATATTACATTAGTTTTATGTGTACAACATAGTGATTTGACATTTGTAAATTTTATGAAATGATCACCACAATAATTCTAGTTCCCATTTGTCACCATACAAAGATTTCTTCCATACAAACATAATATTATTGACTGTGTATTACATCCCCGTGACTTATCTGTGTGATAACTGGAAGTCGGTCCCTGTTGATCCCTTTTATTCATTTTGCCTCCCCCGTCCTCTGGCAACTGCCAGTCTGTTCTCTGTGTCTATAAGTCTGAATTTTGTTTTGTTTCGTCTGTTTTGTTGTTAGATTCCACATAAATAAAATTATGCAGTATTTGTTTTTTCTCTTTCAATTCAAAATAGTTGTTGAATTTTGTCAAGTATTTTTCTGCATCTATTGAGATTATGATATGATTTTTTTCTTTCATTTTGGTGATATGGTGTATCACAATGATTGATTGGAGGTTGTTGCACCCTCTCTTCCTTGCTGGAATAAATCGCACTTGAGTGTATGATCCTTTTAATGTATTGTTTGATTCAGTTTGCTAATATTTTGCTGAGGATTTTTGCACCTATGTTCATCAGGGATATTGGTCTGTAATTTTTTTTCGTGGTGTCTTTATCTGGTTTTGACATCAGAGTAATGCTGGCCTCATAAAATGAGTTTAGCAGGGTTCCTTCCTCTTCAATTTTTTTGGAACAGTATGAGGAGAATAGGTATGAAATCTTTGAATGTTCGGTAGAATTCACCAGTGAAGCCATCTGGGTCTGGATTTATGTTTGTTGGAAGTTTTTCATTACTGATTCAATCTCCCTGTTAGTAATCAGTCTATTCAGATTTTCTTTTTCTTTTTTTTTCATAATTCAATTTTAGAATTTTATGTTTCTACAAATTTATTAATTTTTTCTAGGTTGTTCAATTTGTTGGTGTATAATTGTTCAGTATTAATAGTTTCTTATGAACTTTTGCATTTCTGTGGCATAAGTTATAACATCTCTTTTATTTCTAATTTTATTTATTTGTACCCTCTTTTTTTCCTGGTGAGAGTTACTAAGGGTTTGCCAATTTTGTCTATCTGTTTAAAGAATCTCATCTCAGACTCTTTGATCTTTTCTCTTTTTTCTAGTCTCTATTTTACTATTTTCATTCTGATCTTTATTATTCCCTTCCTTCTATTGACTTTGGGCTTCATTTGTTCTTATTCTTTTTTTAAATAAAGATTTTATTTATTTATCCCTAGAGGAGAAGGGAAGGAGAGAGGGAGAGAAATATCAATGTATGGTTGCCTCCTGTGTGTCCTCCGCTAGGAACCAGCCTGCAACCCAGGCATGTGCCCTGACTGGGAATCGAACCATGATCTTTTGCTTAGCAGGCCAGTGCTCAGTCCACTGAGCCACACGAGCCAGGGCTGCAGTCTTAAAGTCTATCTTGTTTAATATGAGCACTGCTACACCATTTCATTTGCATGGAATAACTATCTCCATCCCTTCACTTTCAGTCTCTGTGTGTCCTTATTTCTGAAGTGGGTCTTTAGTAGGCAATATATATATGATTCCTATTTTTTAATCCACTCAGCCATTCTGTGTCTTTTGATTGGAGAATTTAGTCTATTTACATTTAAAGTAATTATTGGTAGGTATGTACTTACTGCCATTTGTTAATTGTTTTCTGATTGTTTTTGTAGTTCCTCTCCGTTGCTTTCTTTTTCTCCTTCTCTCTTTTCTTGTGGTTGATGGGTTTCTTTAATGTTATGTTCACCTTCCTTTTTCATTTGCTTTTGTGTATTTACCTAAGAGCTTCCTTTGTGGTTGCCATGATGTCCACATATAACATCCTATGTATATGAGTCTATTTTAAGTTGATAGCTACTTAAGTTTGGACATTTTCCAAAACTCTACATTTTTACTCCCCATGCATTTTATGTTTTTGATCACATTTTACATATTTTTATATTATGTATTTAACTAGTTATTGTAGTTGTAACTTTACTACTTTTGTGGGTTTTTTACCATATTGGCTTTATAAATGATTAGTCTACCACCTTTATTATATTTATATATACCTTTTCTAGTGAGATTTTACTTTCCTACCTTTTCTTGTTATTAATTAGTGTTATTAATTTATTTTCAGTTTAAAGAAGCCTTTTAAACATTTCTTGTAAGGCTGATTTACTCCTTACTGAACTGGCAATGAGCTCCTTTAACTTTTGCTTATCTAGAAAACTCTTTATGTCTGTTTCAATTCTGAATAATAACCTTTCCAAGTAGACGATTGTTGGTTAGCTATTATTTTCCTTTCCCCACATTGAATATGTTATGCCATTCCCTCCTGGCCTGCAAAGTTTCTGCTGAAAGATCTACTGAGCCTTAAGGGGCTTCTCTTATGTTCAACATGTGGTTTTCCCCCTGCTGCTTTTAGGATTCTCTTTTACCATTAACTTTTAACATTTTAATTATAATGTGTTTTGGTGTGAGTTTCTTTGGGTTCATCTTATTTGAGACTCTCTGGGCTTCTTGGGCCTGGATGTTTTTTTCCTTCCCCCAATTAGGAAAGTTTTCAGCCATTATTTCTTCAAATAATTTTCCTGTCCCCTTTTTTCTCTCTTCTCCTTTTGGGAACCCTATAATGCAAAAGTTATTCTTGACATTGTCTCATAGATCCCTTAAGGATGAGCTCCATTGCTATGTCTTTCAGCTCACTGATATTTTTCCTTCTCTTTCATTCAGTCTACTGTTGAACCCTGCTAGTGGTGGATTTTTTTTTTTTCAGTTCAGCTATTCTACTCTTTGTCTCTGTGACTTCTGTTTGGTACTTTCTTATATTTTCTGTCTCTTTAGTGAAAATATCACTGTCAACTTCATCCACTCTTCTCCTGAGTTCAGTGAGCATCTCTATGAACATTATGTTAAACTCTTTATCAGAAAGATTATCTCCATTTCATTAAGGTCTTTTTGTGAGATTTTTTCGTATTCTTTCATTTGGAACATTTTTTTTCTCATTTTATTTGACTCTATGTTTGTCTCTCTGTACTAGGTGAGACAGCTGATCTCTTCTGGTCCTATAGGAGTGGTATTTTGTAGGAAATGTCCTGTGGGGCTCAGAAGTGTAATTCCCCCTCTAACCAGCAGAGCCATATGCTCTAGAGGCATCCGCTGTGTGGATTGCTCATGCCTGCTGGCTGTGGTGGGGCCATGGCTACAGCATGGGTGAGGGAATGGGGCATTCACCTGACTGAGATGTGGCTGGGACATGGGGGTGGGTGGAGCATGTCCACCATCGCTAGCAGATTAAATAGTAAGTGCCAGAGTGGTGCTCTCCACTATCAGCACTGGCAAGATAGAATGAAAGTGGTGCCTACCACTGCCTTCATTATTGGAGAGATCCCCAGGAGGTTCTTGCATCTCTGGCAGATGTTTTAAGATTAGCAAGTGGGTCTCCTTCACTCATGGTGTAGGAATTTTCAAACTGTTTCTTTTGTACTGTGTGGAGGGATAAGTGAGTCTGCATGTAAACCCTTTAAGTGAAAGTTCTGCGTTACCTATAGTTCTGTGGTTCTCTTAGATATAGTCCCCATGGATTTTCAGGGCTGCCTGATGTGGGGCACAAACCCTACTTCCCCAGAGAAACGTCTTATATTTGTGAGGTCCCTCCTGATTGCGGGTCACTATGGCTGGGGGAGGGTTTTTAGCAAGACCATGGTTCTACCTCTCCTACCCATCTCAGTGAGTTCCTTTTAACCTTTGCTATAGAGGTGCTGTTCATCCAGTTTTCAGGCCTTTTTTGAAGAAAAATATTCCATATGTACTTGTAAATTTTTTGTGTCCATGGAAGGACATGAGTTCAGGATATTCCTCTGCTGCCATCTTCAACTGCCCTCTCACATTATCGTTTAATTAATTATTTCAATTGTTTTATTGATTTGAGAAAGACAAACATTGATTTTTTTGTTCCGCCCATTTATTCATTCATTGGGTGATTCTTGCACGTAGCCTGACCTGGGATCAAACCCACAACCGTGGCATATTGGAATGACACTCTAACCACCTGAGCTACCCAGCTAGGGATCACAACATTGTTTAACCAGCAATTCAACTATAAGGGAAAACATTAAAATTGAATAATACATTTTAATCAATCTTTATTTTGGTGGAGAAACTATTGCACAAGTGTTTAATATTCAATTTCCAGTGTAAAAAATAGGTTTAAAATAGTTGGAGGAATTGAGGAAAGAATAGTAGTTAAAGAAGAACCGGGTGCTCTGGTTTGCCTAGAGAGGAAGAGAAGAGAGTTTAACAAGAGTTTCATTTAATGGTTTCATTGGAAAAAATTTTAGCATATTTATTTATTGAAGGCAGGGAGCTAGGATAGAGGAAGTAGTTGAAATACACCAAAGAGAAGCAAAATCTAGTATATATATGAGAAAAATAGAATATTAAGCAGTGGTTTTATATTTTATATACCATCAAAGTTTTTTTAAATAATAAAAGTGGAAGAGTAATATAAATTGTCAATGTTTACATATGCCAAGTGAGGACATTAGAAAAAAGTAAAGTCATGCAAACAATGGCTATCTATTATAACCATCATTTTATAAATAAAAGGTATTTAAACTATAAATATAGAAAAGGCATAATGTAAGCATTTAGTAAATATAGTATGATGTTCTCATTTCATCGAGGGCTGTTTATATGGACTCTAGCTGTGGGAGTTAGTCCTGACTTAGTCCATATAAGCAGCCATGTCTGCTCTGGTAGCCTTTGTGGAGCACACCAGAACAGGATGTTCTGTCATACCCACTGTGGATGGTTGCACACTCCTCTTTTCTCCATTGTGGCCTTTGCTCTTCCTATGACTTGCTTCCCTTTGTTCCCGTAGTCAATCTAAGTAACCCCTGACCTGGATCCAGTTTCCAGTTTCTCCTCCTAAGGGCAACCTTACAGATATGACTGGTAGCACCCACTTACTTGCTTATTGAAATTGCATGTATATCTGCCATGATATGACTTTTATATCACCAACTCTGCTGTTTGTTAATGTTCAGACTCACGTCTTTCCAGTTAGTGTTGCTTTCCTTTTGTTTTCATCTTATTAATCCACTCTCCATTGCTTCATACAGAATCTTATTGACTGGGGAAATTTCTTAGCACCTTGTTGGCTGCTACCCTAATTTGCATAGTAGCTTTGAAATTGGAAAAGAAAACCAGCATTTATGCTGCCTGTCACATCTGGAACCCAATAAGCAGAGACAGGGATTGGATCTTTGTGGGTGCATTATTCAGATGGCTGGCGATCTGAAAAGACTGAGGGCTTATACCCTAATGGACCATCTTAAATTCCATTCTAAAATGGCCCTTTTTATAAAGAGAACAAATTGTAGGTAAAGGATTTGGAATTGAGGGAAAAGTTAATTGGATTTAAAAATCTGTAGCATTCTCCTGGTGGCTGATGGTCTCACCCTGGAGTACAGTGACTCAGATATCATCTTGATTGCTTGCAATCTTCCTGAGGCACAAAGGTGGAACTGCTTACGGTCTCCTGGAGTCAGGGTGGGTCACACCTTCAGTTCCTGGAACAATACCTTTTACATGCATTGCTTACTGAGCTTACTAGCGATTACTTAAACTAATAGCTAAATAACTAAAATTTTCCAAGTCTTGAGTCCCCTATCAGCTTTGGTTGCAACCTTACTGGTGATATTAGTGCTGCTCCTCTGAGCTTTGTTTAGGTTCTTCCCTATTTCACGACCTTTGGGGTAAAGTACAGAGCAATTAATCTCCTATCTGTAAATGGGAAGCACGAGGTCAATTAGAAAGTGCTTTGGATTAGAGACTCGTGGGACTGGTATGTGTGAACTGCTCTATCTTCTGCCCTTTGCTCACTATGTAATGTTACACAAGTCTCTTTAACACTGTAAGTCTTATCTTCCTTATCTTTAAAATAAGGAAAATAAAATCAACCTCATAAGGTTATTCCAAGGATCAAATGAGAGAAGTGTGTAAGGAGCTTTGACATGTCCTGGCAGGTAGTGGGGCTCAAGAAATGGTGGTTATTATAACCCCTCTTTTCCTGCCAACACTTTATAGAATTGGGCTGTCAAGCATGGTAGCCACTAGCTATATGTGGCCATTGAGCATCTGAAATGCGGCAATTCTCAGATGAGATGTGCTACAATCTTGTGCATGTCACTGTAAAATATACACCAGATTTTGAAGACTTAGTATGATAAAAAGAATGTATAATATCTTACTAATAATTTTTATATTGATTACATTTTGAAAAAATATTTTGAATATATTAGGTTTGATAAAATGTTATTAAAATTAATTTAACCTATGTATTTTTACATTATTTAATAAGGTCACCAGAAAATTCAAAATTATATGTTGTCTTTGTCAGCTCAGGCTGCGGTTACAAAATACCATGGACTGAGTGGCTTAAAAAACAGATAACTATTTCTTATTGTTGCAGAATCCAGAAAGTCCAATATCAAGGTGCTGGCAGAATTGGTTCCTGGTGAAGACCCTCCTCCTGACTTGCAAATAGCTACCTTCTTGCTGTATCTTTGCATGGAGAGAGAGAGGGCTCTGGTCTCTTCCTCTTCTTATAAGGACCCTAAGTCCGTAATGTGGGCCCCATCTTCATGATTTCTTATAAAGCTAATTACCTCCTAAAGGCTCCACCTCTTAACACTATTATACTAGAGGTTAGGGCTTTGACATATAAATATTAGGGGGACACAAACATTCAGTCTATAACACACACATAGCTTGCATTACATTTCAATTGGACTGCACTATTATAGAATCATGATTTTTTTCTAGGAAGTAGAAAAGATTGACAAATTGTTATCTGGGAGTTTTCTTTAGCGATAGCTGCTGGATAGGATTCTATTCCCCACTTGAATCCCTGCTAAGGATGATGTCATGTTGTCTTTACCATTTATTGTGTCTTAAATATCTGCTTTGTACTATTAATTGCTTTTTTCACGTGCATAGAAGATCAAAGAAAGCAGGTAATGAGATAGGGAAGTGTCACCTGGAAAAGATTGGTCAGACACCCCCATCATATCCTCATGTGGACGCTTTGCCTCTGTGAAATTATTACAGTTCAGGACTGAGTCATGAGGGAATGAGAATTTGGTTGGGTAGCAATTATTGGGTATTGATGAAGGTATTGTGGTGCAAGCAACAGAAAATTAATCATAAATAGAGAATTAATTGGAATGATAGTGATGAGCTCACAGATTTGACAAAAGAGCTGAACAACTGGGTGTTAGGAGGGACAGGACCCAGTGAAACCACAAGATTCTGCAGCCAGCTCTCCTCACTGGGCATTGCCACCCTACAGTTCCACTATATGTCTTTTGCTTTGGCAACTTTGCTCAATAGTCAAATGACCAAGATAGAGAAACTTGACTTTGTTTAGCTCAGGTCATGGATCTACCTACTCCTTAGGCCATAGGACTGGGATTCTGTATTGCCAGATCCACAAGAACTGTGGGGATTAGGGTTGGGTGGCTCTCCAAAGGGAGAGAGTTGTGGCAGAGACAATTCTTTGTGTTCACAAAATTCTGTTATCTTCTCTTTCTGGACACAAAAGAAAACCTTATTTCCTAACTTTCTCTCTATTTCAGTTAAGTCAGTGGGATGCAGGTGGAAGTGATGTTCTCCAAGCCTGTGTGGACAGAAAATCTGCTTCAGGCTTGGAGGCCCTGTGTTTGAGAAGTCAGGGTTATAAGATGAGAGGAGCCTGGAAGACTAAATCAGCTCTTCAAGGGGAGACCACGGAGAGGTTATGACTTATATCAGCCTGTGATGTAATTAATACATAAAATTTTATTGGCACATCTCTGAGATTTGGGGGTTATTTGTTACAGCAATTAGCATAATTACCCGGAGTGACTCAGGAGTATTATTTTACAATGTCTCTCTCTGGAAAGAGTCACAATCATCAAGTACATGGAGACTGCTATGTGAAACAATGCCAACTTTATTAATATACAATGAGACATATAACAGTTTAGGAAACCAGGTGCTCAATCTTTTACTTCATTCTCTTCTGCAATTAAAGTATATGAGAAGCCAAATTATAATCACATAAATACTTCATAACATGCATATACAACAAATATGGGGTTGATTTATAATTGTAGTGGTTCAGTAGCACGAGGACTTGACTGCCTAATTTTTGGGTCCTGTTTCCTTTTTCAAAAGATTTATTTATTTATAGCTAAAGGGAGAGAAACCTCAATGTGAGAGACACATTGATCGGTTGTCTCCCATATGCACCCCAAGTCAGGAACAAACCCCCAACCCAGGCATGTGCCCTGACTAGGAATCCAAACAGCAGCCTTTCACTTTGTGGGATGATGCCCAACCAACTGAATCACACCAGTCAGGGCTGGGTCATGTTTCTTAAAATGGAGTTCAAGAGCCCCTTGGGCTATTGTAGGGGCCAAGGATACCGAAAACTCAGGGTAAACTTGACATATTTTTCAAGGGAAATGAAAGATTTGGGGAATAAAAAATTAAATAACTGAATAGTTTATTTAAAATAATATCTTTACACTAAAACATACATATTTGTTATTAATTAGAATGCAAAAATTTCATTAATTTTAAAAAACAGCATGAATCCTAAAAGAAGTTTTGAGTTGGTGATTGGTAGCTTCTGGTTTAGGGTGAGCTGTACAGTAGCAATGTGAAAAGCATAAGCTTCTAGTTTGAAAAACCAGCATTTTAAGACCCAGGCTTTCCCACTTATTAGCTAAGTCACTTGACTCCTGGCCCTGGGCATGTAGCTCAGTTGGTTAGAGCATCATCCTGATACACAGAGGTTGCAGATTTTATCTCTGCTCAGGGCACATAGGAGAAGCAACCAGTGAATGCATAAGTAACTGGAACAACAAATTGTTGTTTCTCT
This sequence comes from Sturnira hondurensis, assembly GCF_014824575.4. Taxonomy (NCBI): domain Eukaryota; kingdom Metazoa; phylum Chordata; class Mammalia; order Chiroptera; family Phyllostomidae; genus Sturnira; species Sturnira hondurensis. The sequence goes on along the minus strand of NW_028078194.1, from coordinate 5,144,982 downwards.
CTCTCTCAAAAATCAATCAAAAAAAATTTTTTAAGTCACTTATCTCATTCAAGACTCTACCCCACTGACAATGAAATGAAGACAAAAAAGATGGTTCCTCAAAGAGTTTCAAGACTCAGTGAGCCAGAGCACATAAAGCAGTTAGGACAGTAGCTGACACATGAAGGATACCATCAAGGGTAGTGGTTAAAAGACACTGAAATTGAGAACAGGTTGACAGTGACCAGAGGGGAGAGGGGAGGGAATTTCAGGGGAAAGGGGTAAGGGTTTGCAGGAACAAGTATGAAGGACACATGGACAATAACAAGGAGGGGTGTGGAAATGGGAGGGAAGTAGGGAGGGCTAGGGGGGGTAGGCTGGGATGGGGGAAAAGGCAGAAAACTGTACTTGAACAACAATTTAAAATTTTTTAAAAACACTTCAAAACAGTAGTGATTATTGTTGCTATTGTAACTATGCCTACAGACTCTTCTCAGCTATTAGGGGCACTTTGGGGAGAAAAGCTGGGTACTAACCATTGTGGTGCACCTCATCTTTACAATGGGAACATGACGGCCATAGCCACCCTCCTGTCCTGTTTCTGAGGCTGGCCAACTCTTCTTCTAATTGGTACATTATATCCTCAGAAATGTTATTAGTACCTGTAGGAAAGTAATGGCTGAAAGTGGCTAGCCCAAAATACAATTCTGTATACTTAGGCATCATTGCATTCCTCCCTCATTTGAGGCCTCAGAAGGCTATCTCATTTCGAGGTTCTTGTAGTATCTGCTGTAGTCCATGTGTAATGCAGTGTTGTCATCACCTCCTTTCTTTCATGTACAGCTCTTCTTAAACAGTGGAAGGAGATAGGAGGAGAACATGCATACCTCCAAATCCCAAAGTCAAGAAACAATCCTTTCACCACAGAGACAAAGCCCACAATGACTCCCTGTCCTGCATTCTACCCTAGGTAGGGAGGGGACATAGGGTATTGGAAAAATCAAGGTCTTTGGGGTCAGGCAGACCAAGGACAGTGGCCCCGCTTCATCATTTACTAGTGAGGGCGCTGGAATTTACCAGGTGGGTGACCCCATTTGGCCTTTTTGAACTTCATTTTCCCAGTTGACCCATCTCCCAGAGTTGGCAAGGAATGGGACATACATAATTAATGACATTTTCTTGTTTCCTTTTCAAGTAAAAAAAAATGATGCTGTGTAAAGGAAGATATTTGGCTTAGGGCTGAGCAATGCTTTCTGGGATCTTTTTTTCTATTTAAAAGCTGAAATTCAGCATCCCATTTTGTTTCTGGTTTTTGTTTGTTTGTTTCTTCTTTCTTTTTTTTTTTTTCAGTCCTGGAGCATATGGGAATTTAAGTCTGATTTGTAGACTGGATGAGGAAAAGAGAAGAAAGCAAAAGGAAGTCAGTAACAGTGAGCCACATTAAAGAAGTAGACATTTCTCTATGTATGTATGTAAGTACGTATATGTGTATGTATATCTCTGCATTTTACCCTCTCCTTTCTATCAAGTCATCTCTGTGTTTTGTTCCAACAGTTTTTAATTTTATTTTTGACTAAGTTTTATATCCACATGGTTCAAAATTCAAAAGATATAAAAGAGGATCCAATGAAGCCTCCCTCTCACCCTTCAACCGCCAAATTCTTCTCCCTAAAGGCAACCGATGCTAACATAACGGTTTCTTGGGTATCCTCCTGGAATGTTTTATTTAACCTCTTTTATATAATCATTTTTTATTTTTAAAAGATTATTTATTTATTCATTTTTAAAGAGATGGGAAGGGAAGGAGGAAGAAAGAGAAAAGGAGAAACATTGATGTGTGAGAGAAACATTCATTGGTTGCCTCTCACACACCCCTGACTGGGGATGGGGCTTGCAACCCAGGCATGTGCCCTGAGGACCAAGAATCAAACTGGTGACCTTTTGTTTTGTGAAATGATGCCCAACCAAATAAGCTATACCAGTCAAGGCTCACTTAACAATCTTATAAGATTATTCCACACTCATACAAGGACAGCTCCCTTGTTTCCTTAATTTATTTTTAATTGCATTACATTTTACTTTATCTACCTACTATTACTTATTTAACCAGTACCCTACTGAAGAGCATTCAGGCTTGTTTATTATATTTATTTTTTGCCCTTACAAGTAATGCTGTAATAGATAATCTTGTGCGTGTCATTCCTCAATAAGCAAGTTATAACATAAATTCCTAAAATAGAATTTCTGGGTGAAAAGGTATGTGCATTTGTGAGTTGAGAGATGTTGCTAAATTGTCCTTGATGAAAGTTGTACCAAAGCACATACTCATCTACAGAACATCGAAGTCTTCAGACTCTTCTAAAATCATATACAAAGGAACCAAAACACTTATAAAGGAAGTAACAGAGACAATTTTTAAGTATATTTTACTGATTATCTTCTACAGTTGTCCCAATTTTTCCCCCTTTGCCCCCTTCTGCCCAGTACCCCTCTTCCCTCCTGCAATCCCTCCTTAGTTCATGTCCATGGGTCAAGCATGTACGTTCTTTAGTTTTTCCATTTCCTATATTATTCTTAACACCTCCTATCTATTTTGTACCTGCCAATTATGCTTTTTAATTGCTGCACCTTTCCCCCCATTCTTCCCCTTCCCCCTCCCAGCTGATAACCCTCCAAATGATCTCCATACCTATGATTCTGTTTCTGTTCTGGTGGTTTGCTTAGTTTTTGTTGTTTTGTTTTTTCAGATTTGGTTGTTGATCATTGTGAATTTGTTGCCTTTTTAATTTTTAAGCCTTTTTAACATCCATTGTTTTGATCTTCTTTTTCTTAAATAAGTCTCTTTAACGTTTCATGTAATAATAGCTTGATGATGATGATAAACTCCTTTAGTTTTACCTTTTCTGGGAAGCACTTTATCTGTCCTTCAATCTAAATGATAGCTTTGCTGGATAGGGTAACCTAGATTGTAGGTCCTTGCTTTTCATCACTTTGAATACTCCTTGCCAGTCCCTTCTAGCCTACAAAGATTCTTTTGGGAAATCAGCTGACACTCTTATAGGTACCCCTTTGAAAGTAACACCCTCCTTTTCTCTTGCTGCTTTTAAGATTCTCTATCTTTAACCTTTAGCATTTTATTTTTTAAAATATAGTTTATTGGCCCTGGCTGGTGTAGTTCAGTGGCATGAGCACAGGCCTGCATACCAAAGGATCACGGTTCAATTCCCAGGCAGGGCATATGCCTGGGTTGCAGGCCAGTTCCTGGCAGGGAACGCATGAGAGGCAACCATACATTGATATTTCTCTCCCTCTCTCCTTCTCTTCCCCTCTAAAGATAAATTAAATCTTTAAATAAATAAATAAATAAATAAATAGTTTATTGATTGTGCTATTACAGTTGTCCTGTTTTTCCCCTTTATCCCCCTCCACCCTGTACTGCCTTTCCCAACTGCATTCCCACTCCTTAGTTCATGTCCATGGGTTGTACGTATAACTTCTTTGGCTTCTATATTTCCTATACTATTAACATGGATTGTACTTCTCTGCTAAACACTTCCTGCCCCGTCTTGACACCACATATAACTGCTCCTTACCCTGCTGTTGTAAGGCCCCATCCCCTATTCCCAGGACATTATGGGCAGTGCCAATGTTGAAGAGCTTTAAGTGAACTGGGTTTTAAAGTCCAACTCCAAACCTAGTGTTCAAAGTGAGGCTAAAACTTGGATGGGTATTTCTTTGTGGATCACAGATATACTTTAATAAAGTATGTTGCAGAATTCTAAGTGACTATAGTAGCTGTAGTAGATTTAATGTAATTACCAAAGGGGTCTTATAGTGTGCTTGGGGTAATGTCTAGGTTTCATGTGCCCAGCTTACAATAAAAAAATTCTAATGCCCAATACTGACCATGACACCATACACCTAAATCAGAGGCCAACATGTTACCCAGGACATCCAACTCATCCCATAGATTACCTTCAAGAGACTAATTATGTTTATTGGGTGAATAGATGAGAGGCTAAAAGAGCTATGCTGAGTACAGAGAATAGAACATGAGAAATACAAAGAGAATCTGGCTCATGACCCTAGCCAGAGCTAAATGTGATACAGAGGACCACAGCTAAAGCCAGAATGGGAAAGGCGGCAACACCTATGCATAAGATAAAAAGGCTAGTGACCCTTGGCAGCCCTACGTGAGCAGATCAGCCATGAAATGAGAGCTGTTAGCAGGAGCTAGCCAAATGAGGTTTTTAATCCAGAAGACCGTTCCTCCAGTTCCTGGTGAGACTACTCAGGAGTAAGGACACTGCCATAGGCATCATGTTGAAGGGAAGGAGAGTGAATATTCAACTCTACATATTAACCACAGTTCAATACTTAGTGTTTCTGCCCTCCTTTCTGGTCTACAAGTCTTTCCTGTAGCACTTATCTGAAACATGGGCTGAGCAAGTAATATTACTCCATCTAGCAAGTGAAGCAAACAAGTAAAAACAGTGCAGGGATACTAAGTGACTTGCCCAGCTGGACAGTGATAAAACCACACTCAGATCATCAGACTTCTAATCCAGTGCTTTACTCACTCTTCCAAGGTACACTAGTGTAGGTAGAAGACCCTGAAGATAGTGGAAGAAGCAAAGGCTCAAGCTAAGCTATTGGAGTCTAGGAGGCTTTAGAGGAGAAAGAAGGAGAAACAGAGGAAGGAATCGCTTGGCAAATAGAGTGTGTGGGAAGATTTGTCCAAGTATCAAGTTTGTGGGACATGGGAAATCAAGTTGGAAAAGCGGAAATGCTTGGAACTGCCTTACCTGGTTTTGGGAGCTATAACACCCCCCCCACCCACCACCATTGCTAAGGCTGAGTGAGCAACCTTCAGACCATAAGCCACTAAGGAGACCAAGCTTGTCACCCTGTCAGGGACACTGCCACTGCTCCTTTTACTTCACCCTGCCTGGCCTCCAATGCTTGATCCGTTAGCCAATGATGGGTGATTCCTCAAAGGAGCGATGACCTAAGACAGGCATGATCATGGGGAGCTTCCAGGGAAGGACTTGGGGTCTATGGAAGAGGGGGTGATGAACCCTTCCCCCTCAGCTTTGACATAGCCTGAGTCCTCATTCTGTCCGCAAGAAGTCTCCTAATCTCTTGGCTGCCTTACTTCCCCTGCCTGACTTAAGCCAGAAACAATGCCAGTGGTGGGTGCAGCCCTATGCTGGAAAGGGCAGGTTCTTTAGGGTGATCAGGCCTAATAAAGAATATGTAATATCCTGCAAAACCTGCTGTGTAGAATGTTCTCAATTCAATGATAAGGGTCCAAGCAGGAAGTGAGTTTGTTCCCCAAAGTTTTATGGCCATTTAGCTATCTGACCCTGACTCAAAATAGGCTCAGAGTTCTTTGTTATCTGTTTAATCCTTACTGCCTGATAATGATTAATGACCTTTACCTGTATCCAATAAAAGCCTGTCCAGGCTAGGATCATGGTGCTCTCCTCTTGAGAGGGTGGCCAAGGTTGTTTGAGGCTTGTTCTCCCCTAGAGAGAGAAGTCCCACCGTCCCATTTCCTCCACAGGACTTGGTAGTCCATGTGAGTATCTAATTGTTATGTCTCATCCATAACACTGTGGATGCTGTGGGCCAGTGTCCACGTCATGGAAATGGGCCAAATAAATAATTAGGATGTGATGTGGTGTATAATAAGGCATTGTTGTGGTTTCATGAGAACCAGAGTAGCAATGAAAGGAGAATTTTTAGTAAGATTAGTATGGCAGTGTGACAAGGATCTGAGTGGAAAGAAGAGTCTAGAAATGGGTAACCCAATTAGATATGGTTGTGATAATTCAGTTGTGAAGTGACAACTTTTAGACTAAGATGGTACCAGTGAAAATGACCAAGAATGAATCCATATCACAATAAGAGACTCAATGATTCAGTAACAAATTAGCTGTGGAAACAAAAGTACAGAGTTCAAAGTTGCTCCAAGTTCTGGGGGTCTGGAACAATGAAGTCCTTACTGAGATTAAAGTGTTTATTTTAAAAATATTGGATTTAATGTGACAGAAGGACAGATAAACAATTTGACACTTGAGATTATATCACAGCTGAATGGCTAGAGGTCAGTCTGTTCTATAACATACATTTTGAAGCATATGAATGAAAAAGGAAAAAAGTTATATTAGCTAGCACATTTGCTGTAATCATAAAACCCAAAATATAGCTTTCTTTCATATTATTTTATTAGTATTTATAAAATAAAAACAATTTATGAAAATATTTCTTTTTTCAAGATAAAGAAACTACAATCTTTGCAAAAAATACACACCCATAATTGTTACAATACATATCCTTGTGTATACCTTGGACATTATAAAAGTGTTTAAGAATCACACTCCATAAAAGTTGGAAGAAGAAACATCTTCTCCAACCTTGGTCATATATCATGACATTCAAGTATTTAAACCATACTGTGTAAATAAAACATCTCTAGTTTATAGGCTCAAAGGGATTTTAACTTTCAAGGCCCCAAAGGTTCTTTTATTGTGCAAGGTAAAGAACTGGGAGAGGGTGCCCTGAGAGTTAATTCACCTTAGGTAGGTCAAGCAGGAGTTTACTTTCCATACTCCGTCATGGAACCAAGGGGGAGGAGAAGGTCATGAAAACCCATCTTGGGCAGGTGCCCTCCCGGGCATCCCTATCTATGTAGTGTGGCTCCTACAAGGATTACTAATGCTTGAGCTCTAAATGCTCTGGTTCTATTATTACTTATGATGGTTGAAAATGATGCTTTTGCAACTCTAAACTCCAATATTGTGAATTAGTCTAAAGTTATGATAGTGTGACTCCCCTAACTAGAATTCATTTAGGATTTTTCAGGTGAGAAGCATTTGGGACCATCAATAAGCCCAAAATTCCCTCTTCGAACTATTAAAGATCCTTTCTTACTGAGACATAAACCTCAGAAGGCAGGTTCCTTCTTACTTTGGAAAAATTATGATGAAAGGGTGAGAAATAACCTATAATAATTGTTCAAATTTGAAGGCTAAAGATAATTATAGATGCTAGTTCTAGCAAAGAGCTGTAGATCATCATAGCTTCACCAACAAAGGGTTCATTGTGACAAAAAATCATCTGCATGTATTCTCCATTCCTGATTAAATTCCCAGGCATTCCTAAATATTCAATTCTCTTTTTAACTGCAGAGTATTGGCCTGATGAAGTTCCAGATATAAAATTTGTTGTTTGAATTCATGATGTTAATATCATGGTGCAGAACTGACATTTAATATACTGATACACTAGAATTTAACAATGGTTTTTTTCTCTATTCAAGAAACCACAAAAGTCAACCAACCATGGAATGCACGGGTTTTTACATTTAACATATAACATTAAGAATTATTACATATAGTTCCATAAGGGAAAAATTATAAAAATAAGTTTAATAGTATTACTGTACTTTAAAAAGTTATTTTAAAAATATATATTCCAAAGCCCTCTAAGTATTTGGCTTAGAGGGAAAGGGAGGTATCTATTAGGGTGAACCATAAGAAACTATAGTTTTTTTAAAAAGGTAAAATCTTGACAATTTCAAATGGTTCAATCTAATAAAATCCTGAGAAAATTTTATTTGGCATCACTCTATAAATTCAAAGGGAATTTATAGAAAAAAATCACATCTTTAGTGAGGGGGAAACACTTTAGAATAGAAATGTACACATTGGCCACACCAAGAGTTCTCTCTTACAATTAAAAAAAAAAAAACCCTTAGTTCTGTTTCAAAAAAAAAAAACAACAGCAGAAAATTAAAATTGTAGAATGATAGTATAGTTGCTAATGCCACTGAAAGAGAAACTATTAGTCAAATTTGGTGACTTAAAGACTTTAAAAGTTTACATGTAAAAATTCTGAAATGAAAAGGCACAAAATGGGCCAAAAGAATGGTAATCATTTATAAAAGCCTTGAAAATAAGGCCAATTAATTTGTATTATTAACACCATTAAGTAGGCACCTATTCCAAGTTTCAGCTTTGGCCTCCTAAATGGAATTATATTTCAAATGAATTTTCAATCTAATATTAATCATAGCAGCATTATTACCAGTAAGTTTCTTAGCTTCTACACTGCTAAAAGAGCATCTAAGATTTCCTCCCCACCTATATTCCATCATTATCAAAAACACACTTTAGAGCCATAAAAATTTTTGCAGTGTTTCTTTAACTAATGAACTGTCCTCTTACCAATACCACCCCAACAAAAAACAAATAAAAACAAAAAATCACTAAACCAAACCAATGGGTCATGCTTCATTAAGTGAAGACATAACCATATTTAAAAATGGTACTTTAGCTATAAAATTTATTAAACATAATCAATGAAGTAAATGTGGATTTTCCAGGTGTGTGCTATGTTTGAACTGGGTGACAGTGTACTTGTAAAAAAATACACACTTCAGTAAGTATGCTTCACTGGGAACTCTGGCACCATTTACGAAGCGCTGCTCCAGCAGTACTGGCTACTACACAGAGCGCTCCACCCACCGTCCACCACGTTGGTACATCGTTAAGGAAAATAATCTGAAAAATAAAAGCAAAAACTACATCCATAGTCCTCATTAGTGCTACTAATCCTGCTTTTTCTATTTGAACAGCTTTGGTGAGAAACACCTGACCGCCCAAACCAAACAGCCCAATTAGTATGAGAAAGAGCCTGTCCAGCCCACAGTATGGCAGACTCCACTCTCCTAATATAAAGAGGACAATGATGGTCTCCACGAGGCCAAAAATTATATAATACCAAATGCTCAAAAAGTAGTCCACAGACTTCCCCATTTTTCTGATGATAACTATACTCATGGCAGCAAACACGGCATGTCCAACTGATGCAAACGTGCCCTTCAGGTGCTCTGAATAGTTCTTATCCACCACCTCAGTGTTGGGACCGAACAAAAACGGTGGCCTCACGATAAGGATCACTCCAACGATGGTGAATGAGGTGAAGAGAACATCCCAAAGGCCATATTTTTCCTTGAGAAGTATGCAAGCAAATATAGACGTAAACACTGGACAGCTAAAAGAGATAACCGTGGCATCCGCGAGGGACGTTGTCTGGTAGGCGTAGTATATAAGGATCATGGCGATAGAACCGAGGACTCCTCTGAGAACGAGGAAGATTCGTTGATCTTTTGGGCCTATGAACCCAGTTCTGTAAATTCAAATGAAGGAATGTATATTAAACAAACTTGGTACTTGTTTTTAAATTACAGCCTTAATAAAGTAGTACTTTAGAAGTTTTAACTATCAAAAAATAAGAGAATAGCTAATTAAATATGATAATGTCCACAATTATATACCTTTAAAAGATGTTTTCTAAGTATAGCTAATGCCATTAAAGTGTTCACAGTATAAGCAAATATAATGCAAGAGAACTACATAAATAGTATAATTTGTTAGATATTTTTCTGTGTGTGTGTATATATATGTGTGTGTGTATGTACACACACACACACACACACACACACACAGGTACTTGCAAAAAGACAAAGGAAAAATATACTAAAATGTTCATTGTGGTTAGATCTGATTCTAGTATAGGTAATTTTCCTTCTTTATATTTATTTTCCCCAAATTTTCTAAGTATATAAATACATGAAAATGTGTTATTTTTATGAGAGATACAATTTCAAGATTTAGCTTCCCCATAAAAGAATACTTGGGCCTGGACAGTGTGCATTCCAAGTCTTGAGTTGTTTTATAAAAGCTGAAGCAATGCTACATTCTATTTTTGCCATTGAATGAGACAACTTCTCATTGTTCTCATTAGGAAAAGAGTTAAAACACACTGAAAAAGAACCTGTGGCATTCAGATAAAAAGCTACTGCAAGCTTTTTGAATTAAATATTTACTAAACAGGGTACTGTGTAAGTTCCTAACTGGGTGCAACCTGCTGATCTGTGCCAGGGCTGGGCATCTTTAGGGCAGCATTTAGGCCCAGGATGGAGACCCTGGGTCTCTGGAGTTAGAAACAAAAGTGTAGTCACCTTTGGTCCATACTCTGAGAAGCTAGCAGACTTCCATGATAGTGAAACATAAAATGGGTCAAACCAGATTAGCACCAAAGATTTAGGAAAATTCTCCTAGCCCTGGCCAGGAAGCTCAGTTGGCTATGGCGTCGTCCCCCTATGCCAAGATGGTAGAGTCTCTGGTCAGGGCATACACAAGAAGCAACCAATGAACGCATAAATAAGTGGGACAACAAACCAATGTTTCTCTCTCCCTCTCCGTCCTCTCTCTTAAACCTAGTGCCTTCCAAAGTGGGGACGATGACTGTGTTCGCATCAGTGGTCTACTGCCACACTGAGACATCTGAAGTCTTACCATTATTTTCTAAGATATTGTGACTTGTCCACATTTACACAGGAATTTCTGACAATATTGATCTTAGCAGATTTTCACCTTTTTCACAATATTGTCAGTATGCACAGTGAAAATTCTAAGTGAATATACAGTGTTACAGATATAAGGACACTTTGGTGGCAAGAAACTGAAGCATTTACTTTGGGATTTAAACATCTTTGCCCAAAGAGAAAAAGAACCAGGCAGCCAGGAGGAACCCAACTGGTCTCTTCTCCCAGGGTTCAACAGTGTAGAGATTATAACAGTATGAGGAGAATGTATGTGGAGGGGTTCCATAAGAAAGGGAAAGAGGGGTTTGGTGAGGAGAGATCAGAGAGGATGGGAAATAGATAGTCTTCACATATTGTCACATTCTATACAAAGTGCTCTGATCTACAACAAATTTCATTTGATCCTTGCAACCACAAGGCAGAATAGAGGACAAAGAATATCATTCCCTCCAATTTACAGATGAGGACACTGAAATGAAAGTAGTTAAAAAGGCCCTCCTCAAGATTACCTTTCCCCTTTCCCACATCATCCTGGGGTAAGACCTAAGTAGTATTACTGTAGCCTTCAGTCTGCCCTGGTAGCAGAGCAACCTGTTCTACTTAAAGTAACCTCTGACACTAGGAGACACTACCACTTCCTCTTGTTGACTTTTTTCTTCCAAATACTAGTTATACCAAAGCAAAGAAGGGAGAGTGGCACAAAATGGGTAGAATTATACAAGGAAAGTTTTGTTCTCAAAATAAGGGGTGGAGAATAACTGAATCTCTTTCTCCCCCATTTTTGGGCATGTGGTTTGTGCTTATGAGCATCTTCTTTAGGTGGTATCCTTATGACTTCTCATTAATCAGAGCCAAAGGGTGTAAGGACTAGTAAATCTATGAGAGGGATAGAGCAGATACTATAGAGTGAATAGTTTGAGCAGGTCAAAAGATTTACAACCATTTATTAATATCGTCTACTTTGCAGTTAAGAAATACTTACTTTCTGTATATTAAGCAAGGGATAACGACTAACATTTGGAACACACATCGGAATGCACTAATTTCTACAGCATGGAGGTCTTGCACTTTTTTAACAAATAAAGAGCCCACTGAGAAAAGGAAGGCAGACAATAATGTGTAAAACAAGCCAAGTCCAGGACAGGGTGCTTTCTTCTTGGCTTCTGAAAAAGATTAAATTCTGGTTAGTCCTTGCTTCCAACTGTATGTTTTACCATTTTCACTTAGAAATTGAGAAAAATGGGACAGTGTTTATGGCTAACAAACTATAAATATTACCTCCTAAGCATATCCATTTTTTGGATTGGAAACATTTTTCCCACCAAGATGAAGAACCATACACAAAGGAAACAGTTTAAACCTGCTTTCCCCTGACTGGTATGGCTCAGTGGGTTGGGTATTGTCCCTCAAACCAAAAGGTCACAGGTTCGATTCCCAGTCGGGGCACATGCATGGGTTGCAGATCAGGTCCTGGGTTGGGGCAACCCACTGATGTTTCTCTCCCTCTCTTTCTCCCTCCCTTCCCCTGTCTTTAAAAATAAATGAGTAAAATATTTTTTAAAAATAAGTAAACTTTTTAAAAATGTAGTTTGACCCTATAAAATGGATTTCCTTTGGCTTACTGATCATCCCTCATCTATCAGTCAAAAAGAAGTAAAATGCTTGCCAAGCCAGTAAGTGTTATCCTTAGGAAATGCCTGTCAAGGAAGCTAGAGAAAAATGCTTCCGAATTATATTTTATATCATTTCACTGGGAAACTGGGCTTTATGAAGGAGTATTCTTTTCTGGAAAACAGTTTATACCTGTGGTCTATGGCTACTTGTTGATTATCTGACTTCCCGCATAAGCCTGTGAACTCACCCAGGGCTGGGACCTCAGCTGTCTTGTTCATGCCTGGCACATGGAAGACCCTGAATAAGTATTTGCCAAATGAAAGAATATGAGAGAATTTCATGGAAAGATGCAGAGTGTAAAGCCACTGGCAAGAGCATGATGTAGAAAGGCACTCTGTGTTGTTATTTTGAACCATTAGTCAAATCTTCATTTAACTTTTCCTGGTTTTTAACTTATCTTCCATTTAGAGTATACACTCCATGAGGGCAGGGGCTGGATTAATTCCCCTTCCGACCCCAAAGTACTCATTTTTAAATTAGGATTGCCATCTAATTAATACCAACTTCCAGGCTTGATCTAAACCAGGAATCTGCTGCTTTCTCCAGGCCATCTAGTGTCCAATCTACTAATGACAGTCTGTATGAGCATTAAACTTTTATTTACCCACTTCCTCTGCTTCGTTGCCTAAGACAGGATTAGAACCAGCTTTTGGTTGCACCTCCTGGCATTCAGGGGAGAGCAAAATGGAGTAGTGTAAGCAGGGAACTCCCTGAAAAGCCAGACACTGAAGAATACGTATATATTTTTTAACTAACACACACAAAAAAGGAGAGAATAAGAAGTAAACACTACTGGCTCTCATAAGCTAAGAGTGCAACAGAGCTACAGGATGTGTGGGCATGTGCAATTTGTAGTAAAACCAGGATCGTCATTCCTATGTAGGAATTCACAGTGTGCAATTGGGCTACAGAACAATATGGCATACTGATGTGTGTATGTTTTTAAATGCCATTCCCTCAACACCAGGTGATGTATTTCAATAACTAGTGTTAGCTAGATACCTTTCCCTACATGTGAAACTTTACAGATTGGGACCAAAGTGTGGTGATGCAGTCTTTCTGGTGACATTCTATAGCCTGACCTTTGTAGTAAAAGATACCATTCTGGCCAGAGACTTTCTACCTCTTTCTGTTCTAGGTGCACACTGAAGAGAATGACTTTGAGTTGGCAGTTGCCATGTTACAGGTTATAAGTTTTAAGTGCCAGAATCCTCCACATTCTGTTCTGTAATTATGTGCTCAGATATTGCAAAAACAAACTGCATACAGCCCTCAGCCCATGAGAAGAAAGCATTAGAAGACTTCTAAGTTAAGCACCACAAAATACATGTTTGACTGTGGTCAGCCTTAGAATTTAGCTTCTGGAATTTCAGAATTCAGGTCCAAATAAAATAGTTTTTCTTAAAAGACACCCAACCCTACACCCTCAAACAGAACAGAATGAGAAGATTGAGAACAGAAAACATCACTCTGGTCTGTATTTCAAGGATCTTCTTCTCCAACCTAAACTTTTGAATTTTTTTCCAGGAATATTTTAACATGCTAATTTAACTCTTTGGGAACTTAATTTCGCACCTTTTGCTCTGATTTTCTTTTCCTTAAAACACATACAGTCACGTATTTTCTTGCACTTAAGGCCTACGCTTCCTGAGTGGGACAGGACAGTTGTTGTAAGGCCTACCTAAATTTGAATATCTGTTAATGAAGGTGAGAACTGGTTCTGCACAGAAAAACCTCAGTCTTACTGAATAATAATTTCAATCCTCTCTGTCAGTGGATAAGCAAGACAGCACCGTAATCCAGAGGGATTTGCTTATGTAATAATCTTCCACGTCCATATCCCACTATGAGTATTTCTAATAATTTAGTAACTAAATATTTCAAACTAATTGGCCATAGTGCAATTTCCTGAGAAGAAAACAGAAAAGTTGCTCAGTTTCTCTAATCTCTTCTTTAAACTGGTGATTTGCAACTCTGTTTGGTAATCAGAACTAGTAACTTTTAAAACTTTATTCCAAGCCCTATCCTAGACCCACTGAAACAGGATCTCTGCAAACTGTTAAAAGCTCTACTGGTTTGACAATCACTGCCACACTAAAGAACTCATTCCCTCCAGAGAGATATGAAGCACAGACCTAAGATGACAACTCCTGGATTCAGTCTAAGACCCACGCTGTCCCTCAGCTGTCTCAGGGTAGATGTAGATGTATAAAAAATGGTGAACAGTTTCAACCTGAACTTGAAAACGAGCTTTGCTGAGATAACCAGTTGATTCAAGAAGCTAAAATTATACTGTAACAAAGTTCAATGACAACAGAACTGTGTTTTCAAGTGTTTCTGTAGCAATCCTGTTTTGGGGATATTTTCTGTTTACTTTTGAGTAACTATTACTACGTCTTATTGTTGGAAACTTTCTTTATGGTTTTAAGGCCCCCAAGATTCTTAAGTGCAATCACTTACATTGGTTTGTCTTTTTGCCATGTGCTTCCTGAGTGAGCAGTATTCTTCCTCAGTTCACAAACAGGGAAAACATGCTTGCAAAGACTAACTCAGCATTCCACCAGAACGACATTTAGTCATAGAGTGACATGGTGAAAAACTGACCTCTTCAGGAGCTGCACATCTGGTCGACCCAGCTTAAGGCAATCCCTGCTCTAGAGGCTCTAGCCCATGCATAAATTGTTAGAATTCTGATAATTTCTGTTAGCATTTAGGGCAAAAATGGAGCAAGAATCATCTTCCTGGGGGTTCTCTCTCAAAACTGGAGAAAGTGCATATAAAGGAGAGAACGTGGAGTTAGGTAAGAGGCATGAAAATCCTGAGTCACACTTAAGGGAGGCAACTCAGAGGTTGAGGTGCAGGCTGTGTAACTTGGTCTTGAAAGGACATCTGCCTGTTACCCTCTTCTTCCAGGAAACTGCTCCAAGTGGGTGGTGGAGTTCAAGGAGAAATGTGCGTGAGGCTGGTAGAAAGGGCTCTATGCTGGGTTTCTAGTAAGCTGGTGCTACAGAGACCTGTGCCCCGTCTCACTCACACAGGTCAGATTTTCAGGAAAACAAAACAAAAAAGCCCAAAGCCCTCACTTTCCTGAGCCTCACCTTTCTTTACTTTTTTTGCCCATATCTTTTTTTAAATTTATCTTTATTGTATTTTTTTCCATTATCATTTGCCCCCTTTATATGCTCTCCCCACCAGCTCAGCGACCACCACACTGTTTCCAGGTCAATGAGTCCTTTTTCCTTTTTGCTCAGGGCCTCATTTTTCTCCTTTATCAGAGTAAGATTAAGGGTTTTTCACACGGGGTCTTTGGCTTTGGGGACAGGCCCATGAACGCCTTAACCATGTAAGGTTGTGCCTGTCCTCTTGTGCATCAGTTGCTAAAAAAAAAAAAAAAAGTCCTCCTGACCCCAAAAGGTCAAGAATCAGTGATCCCACTCAACTCAATTCGGGTAACACCATCTACCACCGAGATCACTTTTCATGGTCAGCTCCCTCCCAGCCACGCCGGCTGTAGGATGGCCTTTCTCGCTGACCCTCCAACCTCCGACATCAGCCCAGGAACTCCAAACTGCAATCTGATTCCTCGGTCTTGCCCCGCAACACTTTAATTATAGGAACAGTTTAGAATCCAAAAAGGGTTCCCAACACAATCAGAAACTTTCTCCGGTCTTCGCACCGGCGGGTACTGGGGATTTCTGCTTTGCTGCCCCCAGGTGACAGCCCCAGGGTTCTCCAGAGCTCCGGGCAAGGGAAAGTAGGTGGTCGCGGTCTGCAATGCGTCCAGGCCCACGGCTGCAAGGATCCCCGTGCTGGCACCCGACAGGTCCCCCAAGGGCGAGACCCGCGCCAAGGTCCACACCCCGCACTCACCAGGGTTCGCGCGAGAGCTGCAAGGCGAGGGTCGGCACAGCCAGCACCAGCCAGAGTGGGGGTCCGGTGTTTCCACTTCCTCAGTGGCTGTCGGCTCCTCGCTCGCACCCGAGGGCGTGTCCCCTGTCAGCGGCAGACCCGGCTCCTGCAGCTCCGTAGCCCGGGCGCTGTCCACCGGCCGCATTGTGCAGCCTGCGACCTCCCCGCGGCCGCTCGGCGTCTGGCGCCGGCAGCCGCGGCTCGGGGGCCAGGCTCTTCCGGCGGCGCCAGTGCGCCTGCGCGCACGTGGTCCTCCTCCCTCTCCCGGGGGATGGGGCTTGTCCTCCCCTGCCCTCACCTCCAGCTCACCAGCGGGAGGTCACTGCCTCCGTGGGTGAAGCTACGGTGGCCTCAGCTAGCCGGAAGGCACCCACCTCTTACCTGTGGTCTGGGTAGCCTGGCCAGAGCTTTGGAGTCACTTTTTGCAAAACACACTACACTCCTTTCTGTCGTTGGAGAAAGGGAGGTTCTGCGGCCTCCTCTTGGGGCAGGCCTTCTGAAGATTAAAAGGGTGTAGTTTTATTTATCTGTGTGGCCATATATTAAGCACCTCTGGGATACTCTGGAGACCTTGCCAAGCACTGTGCTTGTCTTTGAAGGATCAAGAGTTTGTCCCCCATTGCCTCATTGCCACTCTTTCAAGGAGGGTAGAATTTCACTGGTTTTAGATTTTAAAAGGGTAGAGGTGGGGTGGGGTGGATTAACACAAAACCATTAGGAAAATGTGTAAGACTGGGCAGAACTCACTTATACGTTCTTTGTAACAGCAGGCATTTATTATTGGTTCTTCCTTCCCTCCCTTTTGTTTTTAATGGAAACATCCTAATTTGATGAAATGGAAAATTCCAATATCCTGATGTCATCACACTGTTAAAATCAAAGATATATGTCATTTGCCCCCAGGACTCACTAATAGTCTCTTTATATAATTCTTCTTTCATCTCTTTCCTTGCTTTAAATGTGAAAGGACAGTGTTTGAGCCCTGGCCCTGTGGTTAAGTTGGTTGGAGTGGCATCCTATATACTAAAAGGCTGTGGGTTTGATTCCAGATCAGAGCATATGCCTAGGTTATGCCTTCCATCTGTTATAAGAATGAGTGGCCAGAGGGGAAACAAAGACAGGGAGGAGCAGGGACACATGTCCCACCCACCGACTCAATAGTCCTTAAAATTCTATGTATCTTTTCCATCATCTAGGAAAGAAAGCCTTTGAAACAGTGCTTTCATCCCAAGGCCTGAAAGGCTGGAAAGGGCTTATAGTGCCCAAAGGAAAAGCCCATTAACATCTTTGGGTATGAACTGCCACCCCCCAACCAAGGCTGGCACCACCTTCACCTGTCAGTCAATACGTAACTTTTTCACCCCATCCTGCCAACTATGTAAGTCCTCAGAATAAAGGACTATAGGTCTTAGTGCTCTTGGCTCTCTGGTTGCCTGGCCACCTGGCCTTCAGCCATGCACATGCTTGCCACCCTGGCCTTTGGCTGCCCTTACTTTTGCTGCCCTTACCCTGCTTTACCCTGAACCTACGCCTTTCACCCCACCCAACTCCTACCTTGAGAAGGCCAGTTCTCTTCCTTGACAATGTAAAACCCTAAGAAACCCTGCTTGCACACTAATACATTTGCTGTTCTGTAATTCTTTATGGCATTGGCGAGAAGAACCAGGTTTCTTCCAGTAGCAAATCCCCAGTTGGGCATGAACAGGAGGCAACCAATTGATAGTTCTCTCTCACATGGGTGCTTCCTTCTCCCTCTTTCTTTCAAGTCAATAAACATATTTTTTAAAAAAAGGACAGTGTCTGGGCAAGGATGAACCTGTCTAAACTGTTCTAGGTCTGAGCTTATTAAACAGGAGAAGTAAGGCCTTTCCTCAGGTATTTGCACAAAGTGGTTCACAGTTAAACAGTATTGGACTTGAAATCAGAAGTCCTGGGTTCTTTCTAGCCTTGATTACATCACTGAGTATGTTACTTTGGGCAGTCACTGCTTTACTATTTAAAGCCTTAGTCACTTCATTTAATTAATAGAGGTAAATGTTTCTCTTTCTACTTTGCAGTTTTTATGCAAGTAAAGTGCATTGGTGTAGGCAAAAGCACATCATCTAGAAAGCACTTTGCCAGATATCAAGGTATATTTTTAACTAGGATGAACATAAAAGTTATCCTCCAAACTTGAACCTTTTGTTGTTAAGAGTGAAAGGGGAAGGTCTTTTAAAAATTTTTCAGAGCTAGCATAAACTGGGACTGTCCTAGTCAAACTGAGACAAACCATCACCTGAATTCTAATTTGATTAACATATATATCTGCCTTGTCTTAAAAGAATTTAAGGCTGCTTACAAAAATATATGCTATTGATTTTGTTGGTGGTGGTGGTGGGGTGGTGTTTTAGTGGGGAAATTAGAGGGAGGGGTGGTGAGGATGGTCATGATTATGAAGCAAGAACTAAGAAGCTTCTCCAAACATCTAGAAATCAGGTGCAGTTTCAAAACTACATTCTGAGATTTAGGTGTGCAGAAGGTCTGAAGGATCCCCCTCTTTGAACAGTGAAGCTGATGGCCAGCACATGGAAGGAAGAAAGACTCAGGGTGATTTGAGCGAGAAGTACCTTGACCAGTTTACTTTCAACACCATCCTCCGAAAGGTAACAGAGAGAGAAAAGAAAATGTGTACCACACCAGCGTTGACTAAGGTGACTAAAGGATGATGGGATGATTTTAGCCTTGTCATTTATGTCACTTTAACTTTTCTCCCCTCTGCTGTTGACCTTGATATATAAATGGTATCAGCTATATCATTCTTCCATCTTAGCTAAACAAACAAGAGCCGTGAAAACATAAAAAAGTAACTGGTAAGAAAAGTATGGACCAGGCTAGAAGTAAGAAATGGCTGTTGGGGCTCCACCGAGCAGGGGTGTGGCGCAGTTAAGCTCTTTGAGCACTGTTATTTCAAGGCTCTGACAGCAGTGGCATTGAGCTGGTGAGAAGTGGCTTTTTCCCAGAGTGCGAAGGATGGGACCGAAGTCCTGTCTGTTGGAGTGAGTTGGGGAAGCCAGCTTAGAGCCCACTGCAGTGCTCTGGGTGATGTTCTGACTCAAGCAAGGCAGCAGAGACAGAGAAGAAAGATTGATTTTGAGGGAACTAAGAGATGGAATGGTCAAGATTTGTTGACAAGATGTGAAAGAGTATTGCTTCTGTACACAAAATTATTCAGTGTTCCAACTGAAACTCTTCTGCTTCTGAAGAAGTTCAGTCCTTCAGTGAGAAACAAGCAGCTTTCACTGTGATGCCAGTGACCACAGTGGGGGTGGCACACCCATTGTTCTAATGCCAAGAAGGAAGGTGAAAGTGAAGGACAGGTGGGTTCTAGCAGCCTCATTAACAAATGAAAGTCCAAGATCCTCACCATTCCAGGGTTGACGAATGGAGACCTCCAGGTACTGAGGGAAGAGTTAGATTCCTGCTGTGTACTACTGTTTGCGTGTCAGGTATGCTCTTACATGACTGTAGTGTAAGCCTTGACAGCAGCTTTTTTATTTCAATGACAACTGCTTAATTGAACTTTGATTGCTGAGGCATCCACTTCAAAGATGTGTCTATTCCAAAGACAGCTATCTAGGCCAGCCCCTGGAGTAGATAAACAGCCAGACCACCTCCCCTACTGAAGCTCCTTTGTTTTAGATCTCTTGGTTGATTTAAATAGCTGAAATCATTTGGGCAAATTCCCTACCCCGCTTCTGGGTACTTTAAATCTTGCTATCATATTTTAAAAGTCACCAATAAAGAGTGAGTCCAGAGACCCTAGGCCCTCACTCTTGACCCCAATGAGAGCAGAACCCTAGGCCCCCACACACATGCTCTCTCTGCCTGAGACCTCACTGTATGGCCTCAGATATAATTTCCAGGCCCTGTGAATAATTAACCTTTATTTTTTCAAAGTTTCCTGGTGATTATTACTGAGGGGTGTCTTGCAATCATAATAAAAACCATAAGGGTGGGACCAGCTACGAAAGTATTTGTTGATAGGCTGAGATCAATATAAAACAGTGAGACATTGGTAAATCAGGAAGTCTCTTTTCCTGGTGTGTCTATCTGATTCATACTAGAGCTAAACTGTATTTTGGTACTGATTTGAAAGACTATCTTCCCCCCCCAAAAAAATTTATTTTCTTACCTTTACAGCTAATGCAACTTATGACTTTGAAAATGGCAGTTTGTTCCAAGAAGTCATGTCTAACATTTGTGTTTTGGGGAAAATTAGTACTGTGGAACATAAGATCATAATTCTAAATAACCTTGGTGAATGAAAAAGGGAAGAAGCATGAGAGGTGGATTAGCATAAATGTAGGTTGGTATGTTGGCAAGGCAAAATAAACTGAGATGACAAGAGCTGACTAGAACTATAACAACAGCAACAACGAAATGACAGGGTTAGTTCCTTTAAAAAAATTAAACATAGAATTACCCACCTCTGGATATATTCTTAGAAGAATAGAAGAATAGAAGAATAGAAAGTAATCCCACCTCTGGATATATTCTTAGAAGAATAGAAAGAAGGGACTCAAACATATATTTGCACACCCATGTGCAACATTATTCACAATAGCCAAAAGGTGGAAACAACCCAAATGCCATCAACAGATGAATGGATAAACAAAATGTGGTCTATACATGCAATGAAATATTATTGAGCCTTGAAAAAGGAATGAAATTCTGACACATGCTATAACATGGATAAACCTTGAAAACAGTCTAAGTAGAATACACCAAACATAAAAGGACAAGTATTACATAATTCCATTTGTGTAAGGACCCGGAATAGTATAATACACAGAGACAGAAAGTACAATGGTGGTTGACAGGTACTAGCAGGAAGGAGGGAATGGGGAAGTTATTGTTCAATGGGTACAGAGTGTCACTTTGGGATGATGAAAAAGTTCTGTGGATGGATAGTGGTGATGATTGTACAGCAAGGTGAATTCACTTAATGCCACTGAAATTTACTTTAAAATGCTTAAAATGGCCCTGGCTGGTGTGGTTCAGTGGATTGCCTGCATGCGAGCCAAAAAGTCACCGGTTTGATTCCCAGTCAGGGCACATGTCTGGGTTGCAGGCCAGGTGCACAGTTGCGGGTGTGTGAGAGGCAACCGATTGATGTATCTCTCACACACCGATATTTCTCTCCCTCTCTTTCTCCCTCCCTTACCCTCCCTCTAAAAGTGAATAAATAAAATCTTTTTTTCAATCCAAGGAAAAAATTTTAAATGGTTAAAATGAATAAGTGTTGTATTGTATATATTTTACCATAACAAAAAAAGTTTTTTAAAAAATGCCAAGGAAAACCCTTCTGAGAGTATGCAACACACAGCTAATAAACCAGCAAGGTAGATCCAAAGATGAAGTAAACTGGAGTCTCTATACAGACTGAGACATGCAAAGTATTTCCCCCAGGCCATGCTGTCTCATGTCAGTGCTGGCAGATAATGACAGAGGTAGGATGTCAAGTGTAAAATAAGGAAATAATAGGAGCGCAGGAGGCATGGTGTGTTCCAAGCTTCTGCAAGTTGGCATTCAAGTACCCCTCATAGCTAAAAAGTGTGAACTTCGAACTCTGAATGTTAATTTCTGGAAATGATAATTAAGCCCTTTTCAGAAATGAGAACTTTTTTTGCAGTCCTATGTCTCTGGAAAATGTATGTCAATTTTACATTCTGTTCCCTAATATATTTATCTGAACACCATTTTTCATGTAACTTATTCAACTAATGTTGTTTGCCTGCCTACACTGATCCATTTACAGTTTTTAGCAGAGGCAGACAGGAACAAAGGAGACTGAGCTGCAGGCAGTCCTCACAGTGACTGGGGTGGGGATGATGGAGGAAGGCAAAATGATGCTAGCATTATCTAGCTTTGTGCAAAGCCCAGGCCCAGTGGACTGTGTCTTTAGCTTCCTGTTCCCTCCTAGTTTGATACGCTGGCCTAGGACTCAGGACACTGGGTTTTATGTGGTTGCCCAGGTCTGGCCAAATCTGCTCAGCTCTGTCAACCTCCAGTTTCTCAGTGTGGAATTCATAGAGCTGAATCTGCAAGCAACACTGTTGGGTAGAGACTTTGTCCAGTGATTCCTTGCTTTCCTACCCTCATCTGTTCCCATAGTGCCAAAAGTGGCTCCCATATAAATGATTTCGAGCACCCTGCAGAACCTGTATCTTCCTGTGGGAACTTGCTTTCTGTTGATTCTTTGGGAGTGAGAGTGCCTGAACTTGAAACTTGGTCCTCGATGATAAAAGTGCAATATAACGCACTTTAATCCTGAATTTGTTATAATTTGGGATCTGGATTCTACCCAGTGTACATTTTAATAATTACCATTTATTAGATGCTCAAAATATGCCAAGCACTATTAAATACATCATTTCATTTAATTGTCAAGTGAGGTTTTTCAGGCCACTTAGCATAAGGATTAAAAAGCAGGGCTCTGGAGTCAGATTGCCTGGCTGCCTTACCAGCTGTGTGACTTCAGGAAAGTGAATTAGCCTCTCTCTGAATCTCTATTTTCATGTCTATAATACAACCTAGCAGCTGTGAGAATGAAATAAGAAAATAATGTAAAACACCAGATAGTAAGTACTCTTTAGGAAAAAAACAGGTGTCCTCAGCCATCCCCGGGATCTGTCTCTTGCTTTAACAGGGTTTGAACAGAACAAACCCAAGGATGCCCCTTCTTCCAGCCTCCAACCACCTCCAACCTCTTTTCCAGTCGCCACCTTTGGAACCACCTCAACCATCCTCAGTCTCTGAGACCAGCCAACACTGTTTTTTGTTTTTTGTTTTTTTACCTTAACTTCTCATTGCCAAACAACCATGAGCTCCCAAATTCATCAGAATTATACCACCAAGGTGGCTGCCACCTGCTGGGCTTCCTACATCTAACTGCCTCTGGGCTTCTATTTCAACCACAATGGTGTGACTCTGGAGGGCATGGGCCACTTTTTCCGAGAATTGGCCAAGAAGAAGTGCGAGGGTGCTGAGCATTTCTTAAAATGTCAAAACCAGCAGGATGTCCACATTCTCTTGTAGGATGGGCTGACACCTTCCCAAGATGAGTGGACTATACTCTCAGGATGCCATGGAAGCTGCCTTGGCCTTGGAGAAGAACCAGAATCAGGATTTTTTGGATCTGCATGACCTGGGTTCTGCCTGCACAGACCCTCATCTTTGTGACTTCCTGGATGAGGAGGTGAAATTCATCAAGAAGGTGGGTGACCTTCTGACTAACACCCTCAGGCTGGGTGGATATGTCTTTGAAAGACTCACCTCAAGCATGACTAAGCCTTTGGAGCCCAGAGGCCTTTGAGAGGCCCCTCTGCATTTCCCTGCTGTTTGGCTTTTGCCTGAGGCTCTCCCTGAAACCACTAGGCATCCTTTTAACCGAGCTGGAGCCTTCTCCCATTCATTGGACCAAATGGAAACAACAAAGTTTTTGCAGTTAAAAAAGAAAAAAAAAAGAGGTGTACATTCTCCTATCCTCACTCTACAGAGGAGAAAATTGAGGCTCAGAGATATTAAACACCTTGCCACAGTCACACTGATTGTAGGGCAGAGATAGGATTGGAACTCAGGAATGTCAGAAGTCAAAGTCATGCCCCAGATGGCTCTATTCATCCAGAGGACTTGGTTACCAGGCCTGCTGGTTTCTGAGAGAACCTCCTCAGAGCACAGTTTTTGTTTGTTTGTTTGTTTGTTTCACATTACATCCTGACTTGGACCTTAAGGCCATTGCTATGATAACATTCTATGACTACTTGCTCCATTACAGTGATGCTGTGTAGTTTGCTTTTGGCTTACAAATATGTTGTAGCATCTTAATTTTCTTGGAGTAAAATGCTATAAAACGAGGAAGAGAAGCAATTTTTATAATGCTATTAACAGAAGTCAACCTATTATCTACTATCAGAACAGTCACACTTCAGTGTCCACAGCTCTGATCTCTGTTCATCTCACTTCTGTTGTCTAAAGCTGGGGATCTTGGCCAGGACCCACTAGGGTAGGGAGATTTTATAGGCAATTTGCTGAGTGAATAGGTACCCTCAAATAACACAGGCGTGATTTTAGTTCCTTCTTGGATCTTCTGCTTGTCTGAACCATTCTGTTTTCCCTCCACTCTCTTGCCGTCTGCCCCATGTCTCTTTTTCCATTAGCAAAGTTGATCTTTTTCCAACTTTTCATGCTAGCTAACAAAAAGGGCGAAATGCCAGTTTTTAAAAATAAGAGACCTCAAAGAGGAAGAAGACTTCAGCAAAATGGCAGTGAGTAGAGAATTCCAATATTAAACCATAAAGCATTACCCACTTAAGAGGCAAACATCTGTACACACACACACACACACACACACATACACACACATAGTTCTGGGCTACCACAACCAAATCAGAAACAGCACTAGTCTTTTTATAAATATATTTTTAAAAAATTACAGCTGACATGCAATATTATATAAGTTTCAGGTGTACAGCCCATGATTAGACATTTATATAACTTACAAAGTGATCACCCTGATAAATCTAGCACCAATCTGACACCATATATAATTATTACAATATTATTGACTATATTCCCTATGCTATACTTTACACCCCTTGACTATTCTGTAACCGCCAATTTGTACTTCGAAATCCCTTCACTTTTTTCACCTATTTGCCCAACCCCATCCCATCTGGCAACCCTCAAAATTTCCTCAGTATCTATGAGTCTGTTTCTGTTCCGCTTTCATTTGTTTGTTTATTTAATTCTACATGTAAGTGAAATCATCTGGCATTTTTCTATCTCTGTGTGGGCCCTTTAAGAGGAACACCTAGGACTCCAGAAGCCCTATCTCACTTGGCTGCAATCCCTGCTGGCTTTTACAGCTAGAAGTTTTGGGGACTTCTCTTCCTGGCACTGGAAACCTGGGCTGGGGGCCTGGTGTGGGGTTGAGGCCCCTGACTCCTCAGAGAAGACCTCCACAGCTGAGATATCCCTCCTGATTTTTATCACCCACACCCACGTCTCCACTCCTACCGATTTCGATATGGCTTCTTCTTTAATTCCCTAGTTGAAGGACTTCCACTTCCATTCAGCCAGATTTCAGGTGGTTCTGAATGATGGTGGTTCTGTGGTTTAATTGTGGTTTTGATGTGGTTGTGGGAGGCTCCAAGCACTGCATTTACCTTCACCTTGACCAGAAGCACCCGTACTAGTCTTCTAAAGCAGCAGCAGTTTGACCTTCAGTGGTGGTAAGGACAGAAATTTCCATTTTTATCCATTTTCAAGGATGTTTCCTTAACCCTTCTACTTGCTCAATATAGTTTTTTTAAGTTATAGGACTAGGTTCTGAAGTTTTGTGCACTATTTAATACATGATAAATATTTTAATAGTACAGAGGGTATACTATGAATAATGAAATCTTTTTTTCCTTCCCCAATCCCACTTCTTAGAGGCAATCACTGTGAATAATTTCTGTTTTGAACCCTTCTGGTGGTTGCCATCATACTCTTACACACTCTTAAGTCTCTAGTTAATGATTTATCAACGATATATTTGTTTTATTCTGCCTTGGAAGATGAAGAATTTTAGTGCCCTTTACCACCTCCTACTTTTCCTTGTTCCTGTCATATCTTCCTGATCAACTGGTTTCTAGACAAGATGGAAACATGTTTGACTTTGGGATAATAATGGTTACCTTTGTCAAGTCCTTATTCTTGCTAGAAAAGTAATGTTGTGACATATGATATATGATAATTTCTTTAATCTTCATATCTATGTTAGTGAATAGGCACTACCCCCCCCCTTTACAGGTAAGGAAATTGAAGTTTTGGTTAGTCATGTAATTTGCTCAAAGACCTGTAGTTACTAACTGGCACAGCTAGATTTAATCTGGTCTTTCTAACACTCAAGCCCCCATTCTTCTTTTTATTTATTTAGTTTTTATAAAGCTCACACAATGACTTTTTTTTCATTGCTCTTAGAGAGGAAGTAAGAGAGAGAAACATCAATGGGAGAATGAAGCATCCGTTGGTTGCCTCCCATACATGCCCAGACTGAGGGTCGAAGCAGGAACCTACGCATGTGCCCTGACCAGGAATTGAACATGTGACCTTTTGGTTATGGGACAACACTCCAACCAACTGAGCCCCACCAGCCAGGGCCAGGCCCAGGCCCATATTTTTAATCATTACTACCATAGAACAACAAATGCCTTAAGGCCAGTGTAGTTCTTCCAAAGTATTTCCTTCTTCCTGAAAGTTGTATATGTATCCACATTTATAATATTTAAAAATAAAGCAGATGATAGTTATGACAATGATATCTTAAAGAATGGGAGAGGGGAAATAGAAAGTTATACAGTTCACCATAGATCCATTTGTTATTTTGTTCAAAATAGTAAATTATCTTTTAAAGAGATTAAAAACTGAGGAAAAATATTTTTACATATATTCAAATATTTACTGTCTCACTAAATTAAAATCTCCATTTCCTCAACTGAGCAAGACTGTTATGCTTTGCTTGGGTTCATCTCTTCGCCAGCATTTAGTGCTTTTTATATCTAAAGGCAGGGTAATTATAGAATATACCACATTTGTTGCACTTCTCTCAGAGATTACAGTCTTGTAAAGATGTTGTTCAGCATCTATAATTAGGTGTTTTTAGTACTTTGCCCATATATATCTATATTTTGTTTATGGCAGGGGGACTAGGTTAATACCAGCAACTCAATTACAGCCTGAAGTGAAAGTCCTGTATCTTCAGAGTTTTCATCTAATGAAATTAAGATCCCATTGGTGACAGTTATACTGAAAACTCAGAAAATGAGATGCTCTTATCAAACGGCAAGGCCACTTTTGGTTTTGATTCGTGCAGACACATAGTCTTCAGCCAATAAACCAATCAAGTCTCTCATAGCTTCTATACCCAACCAACATATTTCTTCCACTCTCCTTTCTTATTGGTGGATTAGTGTAGATTCAACTACTTGCTTATTACCATACTCCTACTGTTCTTGTAAAGATTATTCTGTAATGTTACTACTTATCATGTAGGACCATATACCAAAAACATTTTTGAAGAGGGACATTTTATTGGCATAAAACAGTCATAAAAATTCACAAATAAAAAGCATGCAGCTGAATTAAGGATCACAATTTGAACACACTCGTATCAAGAAACAGAACATAACCAGTTCTATGTAAGTCCCTACTTAATGTTCTTCCTCCCTATCTCTATGTCCTTCCAAGAGTAACTATTACTATCCAGACTCCTAAAACTATACATTAGTTTTGTTTTTAAACTTCATATGACTGGAATGGTACAGTATGCAATCTTTTTTGTGTGGGGCTTCTTTTACTCAATATTTCTGAAATCCACCCTTGTTACTGTGTGTAGTTGTAGTTGATAGATTCCCCTTCACTGTATGACATTATATTGTATGGATATATTATACATCATCAATACTGACTATTATAAGGGGTATCACTATGTTTATAACTATAGTGTCTCTTGCCCATTTAACATATTTCCATTGCAAAATCCTGGAGAGACTACTGGATCTAAGTTCCAAATGGATTATATCATACTCTCTATATATTGAACTCTGTAACTCAAATTCACAGTAATTCACAAATATTTATCAGCTGTGTGCTATGTGCCAGATACCAGGCTAAACACTAAAGCAGGGAACCCTTGAGGATTTTGCAATATATTGAGAAGAGGTAGACATATTAACTAGATAATCATAATATTCTATAGAAATAGTAATATGTTACAGAGAGCTATAACTAGGGTTTTGTGAAAATTAAATTATATAGCCCTGGCTGGTGTGGCTCAGTTGGTTGGGTATTGTCCTGCAAAGCCAAAGTTTGCTGGTTCAATTCCTAGTCAGAGCACATGCCTGGTCATGGGTTCAGTCCCCCGTCAGGGTGCCTACATAAGGCAACCAACTGGTGCTTCTCTCCCACACTGATGTTTTCCTCCCTCTCTTCCTCCCTCCCTTCCTCTTTCTCTAAAATGAATGAGCATGTCTTTGGGTGAGGATAAAAAAAATGTTTCTAATTAGATTATATAATTGTTTAAACATTAATTTTTTACAAAAGGCTGACTTGGCCTATATTAGGGGACTAATCTTCTGGAATTTCCAGAGTTGTCTTTACAGATAATTTAGATAGATTTAGAGAGATGATAGAAAGTCATTCTTTTCAAAGGGTCTCACTGTGCAGTCAACTGAGAAGATCCTATTATGCATCAAAGAAATACCAATGTCGTTCCCACAGGCTTTTCTTCTTCTTTTCTCCTTAAATGCTCTCAGCCCTTTTCATTTCTTACTTATATCCTCTCTCAACCAGCTCATCCTTTCCTTGTGCTTTAACTACCACTGGTGTCTGTCCATAACCCTTGTATCTTTAACTCTACGCCAGTCCTCTCTATTAGCTCATATTTAACTACCTTTCAGATACCTCCACTGGCACGTCAGCTGAACAGGTCCCTACCCAGACAGACTGCTGCTTCACAGTCCTCTGCTTCTTCTCTTTCCTAACCCAGTGGCACCACTCCCGTTCCTCAGGCTGGGAGCTACTTTAGGCAGTCTCTCCCCCTTTATCCTCCACATCAATCAATAAGGCTTGTTAATTCTACCTTGTAATTATGTCTTGAAGCTGTCCACTCTCTTTATTTCCATGCCCACTATTCTGTTTTAAGGTCTTTCTGTTTCTTTCTGGATCATTGCTTCCTGATTTCAATTTTATTCTTCATACCAATTAATCTTCCAAACCCTATTTTTTAATGCAAATCTTATCATATTATTTCCCATCTTAAAAATCTCTAATGATACTCTATTACCCAAAATATGTATCCTAATTGTGTATTGTAATAGATTAAAATGTGTCAGGGGAGGCCAAGGATGGGCCAGGTATATTGCCAGTCACAAGAAAGTTCAGCCTTTACCCCAGTGTGCCATACATGTTTTCATTTTCCATATATGACACAAATGGAAAGGGTAGAAAGAACTGGCTCCAAGATTAAGTTCAGAGTGCAGACACTTGCCGTCTTCTCTAGTCCCATCTTCAGCACTCATCACCTCATACCTTGTTATCTAATGATTGCTATTTCCTGCTATATGCCCAGCTGTTTCATGCCTATGTTACTGCACAGAGAGCAAGCTCTTCCATCAATGTGGAATGAACCTCTCCCTGGCTATAGCGGGCAAACTGCAATACATCTTCTATGCATCTTCAGCTTTTCCTTCCTGGATAGCCACCTTTGAATTTCCAGGGTGGAATTAGCCATTCCAACCTTTGTGCTTCCTCTGAAACTCATAATACCTCTTTAATGGCACCATCACACTGAAGAACATCTTTTGATTAACTTGGTTATCTTGCTTGCCAGTCTGTAAGCTGCTTGAGGCTTTTCATCTTTGCAGTGCTTGTCACAAAAAAAGATTTGTTGCCCTGGCTGGTGTGGCTCAGTATCTGAGCACAGGCCCATGAACCAAAGAGTCACTGGTTTGATTCCCAGTCAGGGCACATACCTGGATTGCACCAAGTCCCTGGTTGGGGGTGTGGGAGGGGCAACTGATAGGTGTTTCTCTCATACATTGATGTTTCTCTCCTCCTCTTCCCCTCTCTCTAAAAATAAATAAAAACATTTTTTTAAAAAGAAAAGATTAGGTGAACCAAATGCAATAGAACAGTTTCTGTCAGTCAGGATGAGCTAGGTTATGTTGCCACAACAAATGATCACACTAGAAATTCATTTCTCAGTCATGCTGTAATTATTCAGGTGGATACTCCATGTCAACTCATGGTTACCTGGAGAATTATGCTACGTATACATACCATTTTTTAAATTGTGGTATAATACACATAACATAAAACTTTTAACCAAAAAGTTTTTGGTTAAAAAACCATTTTAACCCAAGTGTCCAAATCAGTGGCATTAAGTATATTCACAATGTTGTGAAACCATCCCATCACTACTATCTAGTTCCAGAACGTATTTATCACCCAAAATGGAAATTCTGTACCCATTAGTCAGTCATTCTCCATTTCTTACACTTTCCCCTACCCTGCCTGCAGGCCCTGGCAATCACTAGTCTGCTGTCTTTATTTGCCTATTCTGAATATTTCACTTAAGTGGAATCATATAATAATGTGTCCTTTTGCATGTGGTTTCTTTCACTTAGGGTAATGTTTTCAAGTTTGGTCTACGTTGCAGTATGTATCAGTACTTCACTCCTATTCATGGCTGAATAATACCCCACTAAGTGTGTATATTGCATTTAGTTTATCCATTCATCAACTGGTGGCCAATTGGGGTGTTTCCACCTTTGGCAATTGTGAGTAGAGAGAGCTGCTATGAACATTCATGTATAAGTGTTGTTTAAACACCTGTTTTCAATCCTTTTGAGTGTATAGCTGGTAGAGGATTGCTGGCTCAAATGGTAATTCTGTGTTCAGTTTACTGGGAAACAACCAAGCTGTTTTCCACAGCAGCTACACAACTTCACATTTCTTCCAGCAATATATGTGTTCCAGTTTCTCTATGTTTTTATTAAGATGTTATTTTCCTATCACTATTAGTATTATTGCCTTATATTCTCTTAGTAGAGTCACATCATTCTACTCATATTTTATATTCCAAAGTAGATCACATGATCATGCCTAGCTTCAAGGAGGTTGGGAGGTGCGGTCCTACCAAATGCTAGAGTCAGGAGCGCTGAGATATTTGTGAGCAGCCCTAATGATTATCACCCTGTTCATATCGAGGGAGATGGGAGATTCCATGAAAATAGAGCCATCATCTCTCAGCAAGCTCATATGTGCAATTCAAACTATTATCTCTTATTTAAATATTATAAAGTTTCCAGAAGGATAATGAACGCAGAATCACTGAGACAGTATAGATATGAGCTTACAAAGGAGGAGACGGAACTGAAGGCCAGAGGAAAGGATAGAAACAAATGAAAAACTTCTGAAGTCAACCATCTTATTTTGTTAATTAAATATGTTTGTGGAAAACATACAAAAGCATGTCATTTAAAAAAAAATTTTATCTCTTATTCATTACAAAATATAGGGTAGCCAAATACCACCCAAACTGGCAATTTGACTTTTGTACTAGAGGTAATTCATCTTTAATGGCTTCACAAGTAACTGCTGTGGTACATTTTGTTAAATAAAATAACCAAATAATAATTTTCTAATGAAACCCCAAAACCAATCTGAAAAATGTGGAAGTAAAAATCTACATGGAAGGATTTCCCTGGAAAGAAGCGCTTCATGTCAACAAGCCTCTCTTGTCACCCAGCAACCGCTCCTCCAGGGTTCCCTTTAATGGGGGTAATTTCAGCTGGCAGCTGGTGCAACCTTGAAATGATCCTGTTTGTTTTTCTGCTCCCTGATGTGTAGAGGTCACTGCTGATAATAATGTGGTTGCTATTCATTATTAACTGGAGTGTGATAACATGGCAGAATTGCCTCAAAATGCTCTTTTTTAATCTTAACGTTGACCCTGCATATACAATTGGGTCACACTAGAAGCACATTTCAAAGCCTAAAGGTATTTACAGTTTAGAAATAAGAACGGCTGACATGGTTGGTGGTAGTGGTGGCATATAAACATTGTACTGTGTCCAGTTCGTAGTTATTCAGTCAGTCACTAAACATTTATTATTCAAACTGCCTGCGTTTGAATCTCAGCTCTACCACTACTAATGCTGTGTTTTAGACATGGTTATTAATCTCTCAATGATGTACTTGAATCATCTATAAAATGGGGCTAATAACAGTATTTATCACATAGATTTGTGAGGATTAAATGAGCTCATACATATGAGTGCACAGAATGATGTCTGGCACACAGTAGTAGCCCTAGGTAATCAATGACTTTGATTGTTTCAGGATTGTGTTCCCTCTTGGTAAATTGCTCTTCTGCCATCTTCCATCTGGAAGATGGATCACACAGGCCCTGTCATGTGTCTCTCTGACATGCTGTACTTCCCATGGCTAAACAACACTTAAATAGAATTATAATTGTGTGTTTAATTACCTGTACCAACCAGTAGCTGGAAGCTCTAGGCAGGTAGAGACCTGCTCCATCTCATTCACTACTGCAACCCCCTGGGTTGGCTAACTTACCTGTTGTGCCCCAGCAAGATAGCACACAGCTGCTGAAGCAGCCAACCTAACCTACCAGGAAGGAGAAGGCAACAGTAGACTAAGGTTTACCAGGTCTTCCCGGGGACTCCGGGGAGAAAACTGCTGAGTCACAGGCATGCATTTTGACCAAGAAATAATCTTAACTTGAGATTTTGCAACCCTGCTGCTTGAGCATGCATCTACTGACTGACCCACCAGAAAATGAAGGCACACAATACTCATCTTTGAATTCTTACCTGCAAGTAATGAGTAATGGGATGCACTTGAACTAGCTTCAGAAAGGACAGGTGGGAGTGAAGAGAATATACAGGGTGTGCCTTAGAACTCAAGGGCAGGAGTACAGCTGCATCTCCTGTGGGACTGCCTTTGGGACCTAAGGCACCCATTCAGATCTCTCTCTCTCTCTCTCTCTCTCTCTCTGTCTCTCTGTCTCTCTCTCTGTCTCCCTCTCTCTCTCTCTCTCTCTCTCTCTCTCCCTCTTTTTCTCTCTATGAACAGATGGTTCCTTGATGCTAGATCTCCCTGCTCGTCTACTTCTTTCTTCTCTTTCTTCACTTCTCTGTTCACTGGAAGAAGAGCCTCTCAGCTCCTGGGGTTATGCATCCCTCAGTTCCAGCTACACCCCGAAAATAAACAGCTGTTGCTTAGCTGCCAAACTTCATTTCTGGGGAGAATCCGATTGGTTCAAACAGAGCCAGCTGTTTCCCTTGATGTAATTTATAACTGCCAAAGATTATCTATTACAAACAAGGTTGCCAGGAGTCCACTCATGGGTGAGCAATTCTCTGTGAATGGGGTCACTGAGAATGGGCAGATACTCCAGCAGACTTCTGCTAATACAATGAAGTTCAAAAAGGTCACCAATGTTATGCAAAGTTGGGTGAGGGAAATGACAGTGTGGCATACAGAGTACATCTTAGCTATCCAAAAACCACTGAATTTCAATAGCTTTTGAGAGTTTTCCCTTTAATGGCATTAAAAATATATAAACAAACAAAACTCCTTTTGGATGGGACTTTATTCAGAATGAACTACATAGTTCTCTGGAAACAAGAGGACACATACTCTTCTCTTTGCCCGGAACTCCCTTCCTCTCTTTCTACATTGGATAAATTCCTAGTCCTTATCCATCTTTCAACTCTGCTTTACATGTTCCCCAGGTGGAGAATATATATATGTTTCCCCCAAGGAGTTTACTTGGGTAGACCTGGGGATGCGGAGGTCCCTGCATCTAAAAGGTGTTGAGCCTCTTGGTGGTGAAGTGTGGCTTATTTTGGCAAGTCAGGACCTGGTGGAGTGGTGGGAACTTCATCTTGGAGTTGTGGAACTGCTTGATCACCAGTGGGTGACACTTTGCTAGCCATGATCTCCTTCCTAATCTGGCACACGTGTAAACTGCGTGATACCTGCAGTGGTCAGGTCCAGATACTCCCAGTACCTCTACAAATGATTTTACCAAAATCCAGGCAGAAAATATGTTTCATGCACAAACTCAGGTATGCAAAATATGAGCACTTAGCATTCTATAAATGAAATGAAATCTGTTATCAGCCCCCATTCTGATTTCAGTGGTAGCCATTTAATCTTAGTCAATCAAAGATCCCCCTCTTCCCCAGCATTGCATCAAAGTTCTAGGATCTAGTGCTAAATATGGGAGAGGGTGTCAGGGGGAGACAAGTGAAATGCCTGATTTCTGTTTGCTGGCATCATCTAGGACACAGGTGGCAAACACAAGGCCCACGGACTGAATCTGGCCTTCCGCCTTCTTTTAGCCCGTCTGGCACCTTGCTTCTACCTGGTGGCAGCGCAGAGCAACTTGTCCCCAGTGAAGGAGTAGTTACATTTATACAGTCCTAAAATTACATTCAGTCCTTTGAAGGCAACTGCGAGGCTGATGTGGCCCCTGGTGAAAATGAGTTTGACACCCCTGATCTAGGAAGTCCTCATTCTCACTTTGTCTTTAGTTGTTAATCCACACAGGTGCCAGTGGAGTCATGTCTCCTTAGATCTTGAGTTCTCTCAGCTCACAGGGTACCTACCTGAGGAGCATGGGACTCCTGGTGTTGCACATTATGCCAGGCCCACAAGAAACCCATGGGGTGCATGCTGCCATTCACTGAATGCATTCAATGGAATCATCTACTATCCTTATGCTTAGCTTGGTGTAGGGGACTCCAGTGAACATCTATTGGGCCCATTTGCCTAGGACACCATGACCATTTCCAGTCTGAGGTCTTGCCTCCAGGATCCCCCTCCGCATCTCAGAACTTCAAATCTAGTTAGGGTTCCTGCTGTTCGCCCCTCCTGGGCTCTACTGGAGAAAAGTACCTCCGGTCCCCTCTGCATTTTAAACTTCAAACCTATCTGGGATTTCTTTTCCCTCCCTCCATGCCCAGGCAGCTGAGGGGAAAAACAAGGTGAAATATTCCTCCTTTAGGACAAAGTAGAACCAATCTAATCACTGATCAATGTCAGAGAAACTTTATCTTGTCTGGGGATGGTAGGAGAGGAGGAGGTGGGAGGGGAGATGGGAGAGAATGAAAATAAATGAGAAGCAAATGCAGACATGAACAAAATGAAGTTTCACTGGCTTTCTACACCTTTATCTATTGCAAAATTCTAGAAAGATCCATTTAATGAATTTTTTTACCCACTTGGTAAAGCAGTGGTCTCTGTGATTCAGCAAGAGTTAATCTTATCCTTTCTCTTTTTATGATTTACAAAGCTGGAAGATCAAGGCAAAGCTGAAGGCAGTGTTACTAGATTTCAGCAAGGCACATGGGAAAAGAGTGGTCACTGAGAGTCAGTAGGAATCATTAGCATTATTAGGTAATTGTACATGTATTATTTCATTTAATCTTAAAACTAAGCCAGTGAGAGGAAGAGAATTAAATAAATACTGAATGTCAATTACAGCCTTTGCATAGCTGAAGAAACTGAATTATAGGCAGATATTACGATCTCTCACAATGAAACCCAGACCTTGCACAATGTCATCTTCATCATGGTTTATTGGTCAAAGTAAGGCAGAGGGCCAGCCCAAATTCAAGGAAAGAGACTATAAAAGGTATGATTACTGGTAGTTCATTGGGAGTTACTTAAAAAGTAGTCTGACCACACTGGGGCTGGAGTTTTATTGGTTCACATTACTGGCCAGTCTATGAAGTATAGCTGACTTAGGCATGTCAGTAACAAGGCACTCAAGTGAAGTCAACAGTAATATACTTTTTACCTCTTATCAACAGCAATATACTTTTTACCTCTTATCACTGCTACCTGTATTGACACCATGACTAAAAAGATTCCTTGCTGATCGTGGTGAGATAGCCACGATATCTCTAACTTCCAAGGAGCCATGTAAGATTACGTGTCCATCTA
The DNA here is from genome assembly GCF_014824575.4 of Sturnira hondurensis. Lineage (NCBI taxonomy): Eukaryota > Metazoa > Chordata > Mammalia > Chiroptera > Phyllostomidae > Sturnira > Sturnira hondurensis. The sequence goes on along the minus strand of NW_028078194.1, from coordinate 5,109,461 downwards.
TCTACGCACTTATTCTATGACTGGCAGGATGGAGTATACTAATTGGCTAGTCTGGATCATGTGCTCGCCCATTATGTGCACATAGTATTAATTAACTACCTACTCAATAGTGTTTTCCAGCTTTCTTCTCCATTGACTGAGAGACTGAAAAAGCCAAATATGGTAATCTTCACTAAGTGTTGTTGATGGGTTTTTGGAAACTGGGACTTTAAGTGAAATAACATGTAATGAAACTAAATTTACCATAAGCTAAGTGATATGAACAAAAGACATACAAATATAAAGAAAACAGGTGGAAAAGTTGTACCCCTGGCAAACTTATATTCCAGTAGAAGAGATGAAAAAAATAAGTTATAAAAAATATAAACAAATAAGTTATTATAACCAATTATATTTAAAATATAACAATGTTTGTTAAGCTATAATGAATAATTCTATGTAACATATAGTAAATATAATGAATAACTAATGCCATGTAATATGTTAAATAGTGAGAAGTGCTATGGAAAAACAGAATAGGGATTGGATTGGGTGAGGAGGGGAGTGTGACAAATGCCCAATGAATATGTAGTGAGATCTTTTCCCCTCAGATATTGATTTATTCTTTTAGTTAATAAGTTTATTAATTTATTTTTATTGACTTTTTTTACAGGGAATGGAAGGGACAGAGGGAGGGAAAGAATCATTGATTTGTTGTTCCATTTATTTATGCATTCATTGGTTGATTCTTGTATGTGCCCTGACTGGGGATCAAATCCTCAACCTTGGTATATCGGGATATTGCTCTAACCAACTGAGTTACTGGCCAGGGCCCTCAGATATTGATTTAAATTATTTCACCAACCTCATAAATTTATTTGATTAAGTTTAATCTCCCTTTTCATAACAGAGGCATAATCTATTCACTTTAAAATACTTCTTCTATGTATTAAACTTATATTTAAAATAATCATTTCTTTGACATTTTATTAGATGGATCCTTAAGGATGGCCCTAAAGTGCCAAAGAGCAAGCCTTGCAGGTGTGAACGCTCTGGGCCAGACTCTATGAGAATGAGGAGTAGGGAGCCTTATTTTGCTACCAGGCAGGATTCTAGGCCCAGTGTTGCCAAATTCTTCTGACTCTTGGTGGAGAGATGGCCCCAGGTGTTAGATTGGTGGAGTCGGATCAGATCTTGGTTCAGCAACCTCTGTACTTGAGTTCTGGCTAAGAAAGAATCCAGAGCCAAGACTTTATTTATTCAGTTAATTAATTAATCTACAAGAGGAAGTTTATTTAGAAAGTCACAGAGGTAGAAGTGAGCTGTGGAAGAAATGGCTTCAGGAAACAAGTTATAGAGGCAAAAGAGCCCTTGGAGCTTAGGAGTAGAAAAGGTAACGGTAACGTGCCTGAGGGGAAAAGGTGGGAGATAGGAGAGGCTCTGGGTTGGGCAAGCTCCCAAGAGGAAGAGTGCTGGATCCTCTGTCCTATGGGCTTTTAAGGGTGGGCATTTTAGAGAGGTCCCAGGGGGAGATCTCAGTAGAACATTCACCAGCTTCCCAGGTGTGTCCTTTCAGGGTCATGGTCTCCACTGATTGGTCAGCACCAGGGTAAAGGGTCATGGCATGACTTGTCTGGTTTTGATGCTATTCTGGGCCTGGAGCAGAAACACAACTAAGGCCTACATGTTTTCCCTACAGGTTAATGCTTAGGGGAATGGTAGAGCAAGAGCTCACTTGGGAGTTGTACAAAGTCACTCTTTTGTCCTTTGTTTCTCCTCCAAAGGAGTCTACGGCATGACTAGTGACACCCGGGGGGGGGGGGGGGGCGGAAGGTCAGGGGAGGGTCCGAAGTACATGACTAGCAACATGGAAGGCCAGAGGAATCTAAACCAGTGATATGAATCGTTCTGGGGGCCTAAACTGCCTGATCAGCAATAAGCTTGGGGAAGAAAGCCTATCTTGGGGTTGAGGTCCTTGTTTTCTCAGTTTTGCCTATTGCTAGGCACCCAGGGCTTTCCACCCTGGTGACCTTCTGTACCTGGCCTATTGTTCTTGCTCTGCTTTTGTCTATCTAACTGCCTATCACAAAACCAGAGTAAGAATGCCCCGTACTCACATTTTAAAATGTATCAGACAGGCCAAGCAAGAAAATTCTTGGAGTTTGACCTACAGGATTTGTATTTGCCATAGAGAACATTGCTGACCCTTACCGCTTCTATAATGATCATTCTTGCTTTTGGGGGGGGGGATAAGGTAGGGGAGGACTTTTGCCTTAATCAAAATATTAGATTTTGTCAATATTATCATGCATGAATCCAACATTAACTGTCAGTAACTCATGTGAACATACTGGCTATAATAACCAATTTGTGTTTTTTATTAATGCATTTCATAGTTCTCAGTCTAAAGGGTTCCCCCCATCCCCCCATGAACTAAAGAATCATAAGGAAGCTTGCAGGGGTGGGGCTGAAGGGGCAAATGTAGACTATCCAGCACAGTATTAATATAACAGGATGTTGTGGACAAAAAAGGGCCTAACTTGACAAGCCTGTGCAGAGGCCTGCATGGTAGGCCTTACAAAACTAGAGACCTAAAGTAGCCACGTTGGATGGTATGGAATTAACACTACCTAACTAAAGGTGAGCTATGGCAGGTAGGCATGTCCTAGACTAGTATCTTCCTTGACAAAGGTCAGTCTTGACCTCAGCGGAGCCAGTCTTTTGTCATTTTGCATCTAGGGTAACATAACTTTGGAATGTCAGGGTAATTTCCTTTTTCCAGACCCCTGAAGGGCACAATCTCCCACCAGGGCAAGAGACCACAGAACCCTCATTGTTAACTATCTCAAACCCACTAATGTAAAAGAAGTGTGTATTTCACTATTTGTTTTGCTTTGCTTTCTCTAGCCTCCCTAGTCTATCACCAGTGGATTTCATGTAACCCCCTTAAATCTTCTCCTTTGATTCTAATGTACAAAATAAGGTGGAAAACTGCCATTTTCAGGAGCAGTTTTTCAATCCATTTAGATTTTGTTTCCTGGCAATTGTCATCAATTTGGCTCAAGTAAACTCATAAAAATTCTTACATGTTTAGACGATTCTTATGTTTACAGTATTGAAGACACCAAAAGCCAGGCAGACTGCATGTGAATGCTGGCACCATCACTTGGTAGCAGTATGACCTCATCAAGTGATTTATCTTCTCTAAAATGTGGTTGCTGGCTGATTTACCAGTCACTCCTGTCATCCTAAGAAATGTCCAAACTGAGAATTTTTATAAAACTTTTTTGAGCCAAACTGATGACAATTGCCAGGAAGCAAGATCTAAAATGCTCTGGAGAATAACAGCAACTTCTTTTATGCATTTGACAATAAAGAGGGAACTAAGGAACTTGGAGGTGGGAGAGAGAAGGTAGGGATTGGATTACAGGATAGTTAACAAGATTATGTGCTCCCTGGAGGGTCTGAAAAAAGAGGATTACTCTGACGTTTCAAAGGTATGTTAAATGGGTAGGGTTTGCTTAAGGCTAAGATAGACCTTTTACTAAAATGTTATATGCCTGGGACATGACCACCCACCATGACCTGCCCGGATAGGAATTTATGATCTGATCACCCTGGTAGGTTACATTCTGTCACGGGACTTGTGAGTTTATTACAGAACCCCTTTTTCATTCACATTCCCAATTCCTCCCTTGCTACCTTCTGTACAGTCAAGAAAGGCTAAAAAGCCCCTTTCCCACACTTCTCTCCAACCAGGAGTGGCCAAGTTGAAACTGGAAAGGCTGTTGTTAGTGCTGTCTATCATCTACCAGACCCAATAAGCAGAGACAGGGATTGAATTTTTCCTGGCAGTTTAGTTAGCTGACTGGTAATCTGAGAAGGCGGTGAGTTTGTACCCTAAAAGAGCATCTTAGATTCCATTTTAAACTGACTTTTTTTAGAAGGAGAAGAAAAGTGTAGGTAAGGGGTTTGGAATTCAGGGAAAAAGTTAATCAGATAAAAGCTATAGCATTCTTTCATCTGTGTCCTGTGCGGTGGGCATCTCACCCCGGGGTACAATGGCTCAAATTCCATCTTGATTGCTTGAGTCCTCCTGAAGCACAAAGGTGGAACTGCTTGTGGTCTCCTGGAATCAAGGTGGTCATACATTCAGTTCATGAAACAATAGTTTTTTATATACATTGATAACTAAGCTTACTAGCTATTATCTGAAACTAAAATTTTTCCAGCACTTGAGTCCCCCATCAAACTGACAGTTCTGGCCAATGGGTCATAAGTAAAAGTTAAGGAGGGAGTTTCTGGGATGGTTTCTGCTTTTCTGATAAAAGGACAGATGAAGCCAGTGGCCCCCACTTCTTTGACTATCTCCATTCTTCTTATTGAACAAACATGATGCCTAGAACTGAAGCAGTTATCTTGTGACCATGAGGGAAAGATCTTAGTAATTTCCAAGACACTGGCCCTGGCAACATGAGCCAGTAGCCACTTATGTCTGGGCTGCTTGTTCTGAGAGAGAGGGCTAGGGGCCAGGTAGGGGGCAGATTTTAAGCCATTATTAGTCAGGTTTTTTGCTGTCTGAAGCAGAAAGCATTTCCAACTCATAAACTCAGTTTCCTAACTTTAAAAATAACTATTTCAGAGTGTTATTGTAAAGACAAAGTACAGTGCCAACTAATGTTTGTACAGCACTTAGGATGTACCAGGTTTTGTTTTGTTTTTTTAAGCACTTTACATGTGTAAACTCTTTAAAACCACACAAGAAATCTATGTGGTAGACATTGTTATCTCTATTTTAGAGACAAGGAGAGATTAAGTAATTTGCAAAGTCACAGAACTTGTAAATGGCAGAGCCAGTATTGGGACCAAGGTAGTCTGACTCCCGGGTCTGTTCACTTAAAAAGCACTTAGCCCGGTAGCATAGAGTAAGCATCCAAAACAGGTCAGCAATAATAATGTTGATGATCAGGTGCCATAGACATGCCCAGAAAATAATACAGGAGCACTTACGTTTGGTGGCTTGGAGGGTGGTTCTGTTACTGGACAGGGGGACTGGGGCCCAGAGTGGGTCTGCCTTAGTCTGGACTGTAATGAGTGTGTTCTTGACCTTGTGCAGGAAAGATTTCACAACAGGAGTCCAGGTGATTCTGAAATTACACTTGTTAAAACTGGAAGACAGTGAAATAAGAAAGGCTTAGGGTAGAAGACGCAATAGGAGAGAGACTAAGTGGGACTGCTTTGGCTCACTGAGAAGTCAGAGAAAAGGGGGTCTTGCGGACAAGGTCAGGGGGTTAGCCTGGGATAAGCTGCTGTTGCTCATTGCTCCCTTGGTTGCAAGCCTCATGAGATCCTTTAGAGTTTAGGAGATGAAGGCCTGTGGGGGAAGACGAGGGGAAAAGCAAAAGCACTGGTAGGCTCCCAGAGGGAGAGTGTGGACTGAGTCCTTTGTCTCAAGGGTTTTAAAGCCTGGGCATTTGGAGAAAATCCTAGGGAAGGATCTTAATAGAATATTCATCACCTTTTCCATGTGTATCCTTTCAGGGTCTTGGTCTCCTCTAATTAGTCAGTGCCAAGGCAGGGGTCATCAGTTACTGCAGCTGGGCCTGGTGTCACCAGCTTTGTTTCCCTGCCTTTCTGGGCCTGGAGTGGAAATACAACCAAGGAAAAGGTCAGGGGTGTCTAAACTGCATGACCAGCAGCATGAAAGGTCAGAGGGGCAGTCTAAACTGAAAGGTCAGTGATATGCCAGGGGTGGAAAGGTCACCCTGGGGACAAGGTCCTGTGCCAGTTTTGTTCATTGCTAGGCTTTTTGCTCTGGTGACCTTTTGTATCTGGCTATAAATTACTTAGCCAGTTTGTTCAGCTCTCTGTCTCAGTTTCCCCATTCCACTTGCCAAGGAATTTTCCTAGCTTCTTCTTATACTGCCTCAGCTCCTTGGTTCTCTGTTTACCAGTGGCTCCACTTCCACACTCCGGAGCCAGGATTTCCTCCCACTTCCCCCTTCAAACATCAGCCTCCAAGAACTGGGAACATTTGTGTTTTTCTTGGTGAAAACTTCTCAAGCATTAAACATCAAATATAGCCAGCAGGTGTCAGCGCCTATCACAAAATGAGAGATTGCTTAAACCACCTTTACTTTTAAACTCAGGTCCAAATTATGTAAAACAAATTCATTTCCTACTTTATTAATACTTAGAAGGCTATAATCCATTTCCAAACTTCCATTGTGCTGGGCATATATACAGAAATTATATTTTAAATTTTCAAAAATATAGGGAAAAGTTTGAGGATAGAAGCTGCCTGCTTGATAACAAAATGAAAAATAGTTTTCATTTAAAATCATGTATTCATTGATCCATCAGTCATTAATTGATGACCTTTCTTTGGATCCAACAATAATGAAGAAGCCAGGAGTCTAGGATACTGAAGTTTAAAATGATGTATTAAGGGGGAAAAAAGAAGAAAGGTAAAATGATGTATCAAAATGCTGGTGACCTTTTTGGTAGATGTTTGCCATAGTTTGGGGTTCCCCCATCCCCAGTCTATAACTGTTATGCACTACATACAAATGTACCCTCATATTAAGAAAATGGAGCCTGTGAAAATCTGGTTATACTAAATAGCTCAGTGTCATTCAGCTAATATCCATGGAACACCTATTTTCTGTCTCTTAACGATATTTTGAAAGCTCCCAAAGCTTCCTGGTCTAGCCTAGAGCAGTCTAATGAGAAATTTCAATTTCATACCCAACTCACTTCTCTGTCCCTCCTCCCCTGCTTGGGTATAAGGAAGGGACCTGTACTTTGGAAGGGGACACAGTCTACTCTCACTCCTCCCCACTCTTCTTCTGCCTCCACTAGGAATGGAGAAGGCAGAGGAGGGATTAAAGAGGGAAAACAAAAACCTCTCCAGGGAAAAAGGCCCTGTAGGATCTATGTAGTATGCATATGCTGCTCATCTCATTCACCAGAACTTAGCCCATCTAGGGAAAAGGGGGGATGGAAAATGTAGTGTTTGTTCTGAATGAGCGTGCACCCAAGGTGAGATGACTTCTTCCAGCATACCCTTTTCTGACCACTTTCAGCTCCTTCTGGGCTGGGGGCCTCTCACCAGTAGGCAGCTGCTTACCCAGGATACCAGTGAGAAGGTGAGAGTTCTGCTAGTTCTTATGGAGTCATTTGCATCACAGGCAATGCAAATATCCTTGCTTGAGAAGCCTCAGCACCCTTCCTCCAGGGTAATTCTACTCTTCTGGGAATATTTCTACTCTGATTTAGTCTGTAGGGATTGATGACATAGTGTGACAGGACCTGTTGGTTCCATTTGTAGTGGGCTACACATGTACTTAGTGTCTCCACAAAGGGACTGGGTCAAGGCTGTTCTGCCCTGGCACGGTTTGGAGTGTGTGGGTTCTTGACTTTGTGCAAGAAAGATCTCATGACATGGGTCCAGGTGATTCTGAGAATATATTTATTAAAGCTTGGGACAGTGAGACAAAGGAAGGGCTTAGGATAGAAGAAGCAACATCACAGCCACAGGAGTGAGCCAAGGTGGGGATGCTGCAACTCAGAAAGGTTAGCAAGAGGAGGGCCCTCAGAGCTCAGGAGGAAGTAAAAGGAGGCACCTGAGACAAAGAGAGGCATGCCCCGGAGTGCCCAAGGGAAAGCATGCTGACTGGTCCTCTGTCTTGAGGGTTTTCATCTTTTTTTTTGCAGGCAAAAATTTTAGGGGAGTTCTCAATCAGAATATTCATCAGCTTTCCAGGTGTGTTCTTGTAATATTCTGATGCATCAGAATAAGGATGTAGTGGGGTTCTGGGTAAGTCTCTGCTCAGCTTCACCTCTGTCTTGGTTTTGTCCAGCTCTAATTGGGGTTTTTGTTATTTATTCACCTGCCTTCATCCATTCTTGGGTTTGTCTGGCACTAATTGGGTCCCTGTTATCTATGTCCCTGATTTGGGTGACTTAAGCTACTCACTCTCTGGCTGGAGTGGAGAGATGTAAACCATTTGTTCCTAAGTATCTTTAGTTTGGGAAAATAGGATCTTGTGATTTATTAGTTGACCACTAATTGCTTGGCCACTTGTTTAACTATTTGTCTCAGTTTCCCTATTTCACTTGCCAGGGAATTTTCCTAGCTTCTTACTAACCTGACTCATTTAGCACCTATCTTTCTCAGCTTTCAAACTTTATTGACAATTCCAAGAAAACTTAGAACGTCCTATTCAGTATCACATGACCTAAGGCCTTCTATGTAAATGTCAGATGTGGAAATAAATGAAGACCATCCAAATAAGAAAAACAAACACTATTTACTCAGAGCTCGCTGTAGTTGAGAAGTCAGCCTTGTCACTTGTGCTTTGGCAGAGACTCAAAGGCAGGCAGAGGAATGGGAAAGCTTTTTAGTTGGGGGGAAAAAGCTTCGTGTGCTCTAATTGAAGGCTTGAGGAAGCTGCAGGCTGGCTAACTTTCTGTGATTGGTTAGGAGTGCATATTTGGTTTTCTTTAATTGGTCCTAAATGGAAAGTATAGATAAAAATTAAAGAAGCTCTCAGTTGTTAATCAAGTAGTGGAGATTTTGGGCTGATTGTTACAGAGGTTATGTTTAGCTTCCTGGATTGTCACTAGAGATAGCAGACTGGCTTCTTACTAGTCTAGCTTACATCAGGCTGGCATCTCGGGCCATGTATAATAGGTATGGGTTTGATTTCCTGGAGAGGTTGCTGCAGGTTGTGGGTTTGTCATCAGCATGGGACCAAGACCAAAAGAGAGCTGCCTTGGTAGTCTGGAATGTGTGGGTTCTTGACTTCGTGCAGGAAAGATTTCATGTGGTCAATTCAGGTGATTTTGAGATTGCATTTATTAAAGCTGGGACAGTAAAACAAAGAAAGGGCTTAAGATAGAAGATGCGAGGTCATAGCAACAGAAGTGTACCTAGGTGGAGCTGCCTGGGACCTTTGGAAACAGGAGGAGGACCGAGCCTAGGCAAGGCTGCCTTGATCCTTTAGAGCACAGGTGGCAAACACAAGGCCTGCGGGCCAAATCCGGCCTCCGCCTTGTTTTATCTGGCTCAGCACCTTGTTTCTACCCAGCGGCAGCCCAAACTCTCATTTTACTGTTAAGGAGTAGTTGCATTTATACAGTCCTGAAATTACATTCAGCCCTTTGAAGGCAACAGCGAGGCTGATGTGGCCCCAGTGAAAATGAGTTTGACACCCATGCTTTAGAAAGTCACAGAGGCAGGAGTCAGCTGGGCTGTGTGAACTCAGGAAACAAGATATGGAGGCAAAAAGAGGCCCTTTGGAGACAGGTTCAAGGGGTTAGACCTAGATGAGCTACGGCTGCCTCCTGCTCCCCTGGTTATAAGTCTCATGGGGACCTTTAGAGTTGAGAAAAAAAGCAAAGAGACCTGAGAAAAGAAGCGGGGGGGGGGGGGGGGGGGAAGCTCAGACATGTACAAGAGAGCATTCATAGGTCCTTTATCTTAAGGGCTTTTATCTGTTTTCCAAAGGTGGGAATTTTAGGGAAGGTCTCAGGTGAGGATCTCAATAGAGTATGCATCGGCTTTCCAGGTGTGTCCTTTAATATGCTGATGTATCAAAGTGAGTGTATACAGGGGTCAGGGTTATTCTCTGGTCAGTTTTACCTTCAAAGAATGTCTCTGGGACCTTGGCAGTTCTGCCTGACCAATCCCCAAACCACAAATGGCCTGAAATGTGTAAACCATTTGCTCCTAAGTGTCATTGGGAAATAAGACCTCGTGATTTATTATCTGGCTGTAAATTGCTAGGCCCTTTAACTATCTGTCTCAGTTTTCTTCATTCCACTTGTCAAGGAATTCTCCTAGCATCTTACTAACCTACCTCAGGTGAAAGTTCTATTTTTTATGTATGGCCCAGCCATTGTCCAGCATGGCCCAGCATGCTTTCCCTTGGGCACTCCGGGGCATGCCTCTCTTTGTCTCAGGTGCCTCCTTTTACTTCCTCCTGAGCTCTGAGGGCCCTCCTCTTGCTAACCTTTCTGAGTTGCAGCATCCCCACCTTGGCTCACTCCTGTGGCTGTGATGTTGCTTCTTCTATCCTAAGCCCTTCCTTTGTCTCACTGTCCCAAGCTTTAAGACAGTCATGATCATAAGGGGGCCCTCAGGGGAGGACTTGGGAGGCTATAGGAAAAGGGGGTGATGGACCCTTGCCCCTCAGTTTTGACATAGTCTGAGTCCTCATTCCATCTGCAAAAAGTCTCCTAATCTATTGGCTGCCTTACTTCCGCTGCCTGATTTAAGCCTAAAACAATGACAGAGGGGTGTGCAGCTGTGTGCTGGAAAGGGCAGATTCCTTAGAGGATCAGGCCTAAGAAAGAATATGTAAAATCTTGTGAAACCTGTTTTGCTAAGAATGTCCTCAGTTTTCTGATAAGGGTCCAAGCAGGAAGTGAGTTTGTTCCCCAAAGTTTTACTGCCCTTTAGCTATCTCACCCTGGCTTAGAATAAGCCCTCAGAGTTCTTTGAATGTTATCTATTGCTTGATCATTACTGCCTGACAATGATTGATGAGCTTTATATGTACACCCTGTATTCCTCTGCAAATTAAGCCTAGTAAAAGCCCATTGAGCAACAGGCTCCTAGCCCTTCTCCTTTGAAAGATCAGCCACTGTTACCGAACAAGGGTCCGAGGGGGGGCAATACTTGGCCCACCCAGGGATGCCAAAAACTGCTGCAGAAAACAGAGGCCCCTCCCAAGGACAGTATACTAATATCTATAGGGCTCTTCTGTCCGCCGCCAATTGGAAAGACATCTCTCAATGCCAGAGATTTGTGAAAAGGAAACAAAATGTTTATTTAATGCTATTCAGGCCTAATGCCTTCCTTAAAATATTAAAGTCTTTAAGGGTATACACCTACACACACACACACAGCGCTCCCTTCTCCCACTGTCCCAACTCCGGGTACCGTAAATCAGGAAAAGAGCACACGTCTGTTTTTCAGGTCGCTGGCACGTGAGCTGTGTCGCCTGCCTGTCCAGGCAGGATCTCCAATTAATCCAAAGTCATGCGGCACCTTTCACTGGCAAGAGTTCTTTGTACCAAGTTCCAGTCAAAGTCTCTCCTGCTTTCCAGGCCACTCAGCCAAAGGGAGCACGCCAAAGCTGCGTGGGCCTCTTCTACCAAAGCTTCACTCCACCAAAGGCGCGTCTTTCTTCTTCACCTGGCCGCAGGGATCTCCATTCTGGCAAAGCTGCGTGGTTTTCCCTTTCACCTGGCTAAGAGGGGGTCTGCACTCTGCTGAAACCGCTTGGCTCTCCCTCCTAATGGCTACAGGGGTCTACATCTTTTCAAAACAGGGTGGCTCTCCCCCTCACCTGGCCAAGACGGGGTCTTCACTCTGCTAAAGCCACCTGCCTCTCACACAGGCACTCTCTCTCAGAGAAGCCGCCTCAGTTCCAGCCTGGGTAGCTGCCACTCCCTTCTCCCTGGCCCAAAACTTGGCCACAGCTATTTAACATATCTATGAAACCAGTTAAAGGTTATAGATATGTTAAATGACCATTCCAGAGGTTAGCTGCAAAACTGTTGCTATGCAAAACAGCTCTCAATGGCCCTGCTCCATTCGTCCCTTCCCCCAACTGACACCTTGTGGCGGGCGGGGGGGGGGGGGGGGAGGGAGGATATCTTAATATTTCCTCCAATATTCCTGTACACTTTGAGTTCTGGACACCATTCCAAATCTTTTCTGGCCCCCCCCCCTCCTTGTCTGCACCCTGTATCACTACCTTTCTTCCCCAAGCAGATCATGTCTTGGTAGACTTATTCTCATCCATGGTGGCCTGGGGTCCCTGTGGGCAGAGCACCCCCCCATACCTAGAATGTGTCATTTCAGACTCAGATTATTTTGAACTGAAGACAATTGAGGCCTGAAAGATTCAGGAAGAGCCTTTTTCCCCCCCTTAACTGTGTAAAAGGGGTTTCATGGAGGGCTTGATGGAGGAAGAGAACTATCACTAAAGATAACTATGAAGAATATGAACTAGGTGTGGTAGACGTGGGGAAACTTACTATGGCCTACTTTATTCAACGTTTTCTGTGTCCCATTGTCTCTGCATGGCATGGTAAACATTTGTTCATCAAATATTTGTTCTGTCATCTTGTTCACTTCTTCCCCTTTAAAGTCCCAGACTTCTACCCCTTCCCCTTGAATGGCAAGGAATGGCATCTAAGCCTCAAGTGAAACTCCGAAGGGCATATGAGCCTTAATGGCCTGAGTGCCTGTGGGTCTCATATTCCTATACGGTCCCTGCATGTATGTAATTAAATTTTATTTTCCTTTTAATCTGTCATGTCAATTTAATTAGTAGAGCAGCCAGAAAAGCCTAGAAGGGTAGGGGAAACTCTTTTCTCCATCATAAAAATAAGCACGAAAGTCCTACAGGACATTGTTTTTTCCTGTTGTGAAGCTAAGAAATAGTCTCAGAAAAGTCAAGTTGTTATTGGACAGGGGCCTGGCCCTGAGTGGGTCTGCCTAGGACTAAATGTAGTCCATGGGTTCTTGACTTCTTATAGGAAAGATTTCACAACACAAGTCCTGGTGACTATGAGGATACACTAATTAAACCTGGGGACAATGAAACCAGGAAAGGCTTAGCATAGAGTAGGGGTGTCAAATTCATTTCACCAGGGGCTACATCAGCCTCGTGGTTGCCTTCAAAGGGCTAAATGTAGTTTCAACTCCTTAACAGTTAAGGAGTAGTTACATTTATTCAGTCCTAAAATTATTTTGGCCCTTTGAAGTCAACCTTGAGGCTGATGTGGCCCCTGGTGAAAATGAGTTTGACACCCCTGTCATAGAGGAAGCAACAGGAGAGCCTTGGCTGACCTGCCTTAGCTTGCTGGGTATTCATAGAAAAGGGGGCTTTGGGGACAGGTTCAGGAGATTAGCCTGGGACAGGCTGCCAGATGCCCATTGCCTTAGAGTTTAGGAGATGCGTGCCTGTGAAGAAAGAAGTGGGGTGGCGGGGGAGGAAAGGAAATGGCTCCGGCTGCTCCCCAGAGGGAGAGCACGTGTGTCCTGGGTCCTTTGTCTGGAGGCTTTTCTTTCTTTCTCACAGGTGGGAATCTTAGGGGAGGTCTTGGGAGGGTTTCAGTAGAATATTCATCATGTCTCCAGGTCTAGCCTTTCAGGGTCATGATCTTCACCGATTGGTCAGTGGCAGGGCAGGGGGTCTTTAGTCATTGTAGTGGGTACTGGCATTGCCCACCTGGTTCTGCTGCTTTTCTGAGCCTGGAGCTCAAATACAACTGAAGCCTATGTACTATCTTCAGGGAGGAAGGCCAGGAGAGGAAAGGTTATACCTGCCAGGTCTTCCACCCTGGTGACCATCTATGCCTGGCTGTGAATTGCTCAACCATTGTGTAACCAAGCAGACAAGGGCCCATCCATGTGGCACCTTGGTGTATGACCCAGCAATTAGTATTGGAAGAAACAGGTTTTTATTTACAATATTCCAACCTCGGGGGGACTGGGAGCACTTTAGCTCAGAGCCCTGTTCTCCCATGAGACCCAGTACTTCCCTTGCTCCCCAAAAGGATATAAAGCAAAAACCCAAAAGTTCCCTATCTCCTTATCTGTGCTTACTCTGGCTGCGCACACAGTCTCACAGCAGCTCTCTCTTTCAGAATCTGGAATACATTGTTATCACCTCTCTGTTGTAGTCTAGGAAGGCATGTGCCATGTTGTGCTGGATGGTGGTGGAGTCCAGGAAAGGCACCAAGTCCCAAGAGTCCAGGTAGAGTCCAGGTCTGCGAGGCAACAGGTTAGCATCTTGCAAGGCAGGGTCCTCAGTGGCTTCTGAGTCAGCTACAACAGGCACGATCAGAGCAATAGCATGCCGTTCTTCACTAGCCAGTCCACATGGCCCAAAGCAGCAGTATGCCTGTTTCCTTACTAGCCCAGACTGCGTGACTGAATCCCGACTACAGACTGCATAGCTGCCTGCTCATAGCTCCCTCTCATGTGGCTGCTATGTCATTCCTCATCTGGCAGACCAGCTCCTACAGTTCGCGTGGCTCCTATCTCACTACCAGTAGCATGGCCGAATTTCCCCAGCACCGCTGCTACATCATTGCCCTCCTTCCTCATGGCCACCCACCCTTAGCCTAAGTCCTGACCCAGAGCTTCCTGTGTGACCTCCTATGCAGCTCCTCCCACAATGAGTTACATTTGCCAGTTTCCCATAGTGTTTACATTCTCTTGGCTGCCACCTTCAGTCAGGACCCGAGTGACTTAGTGACTTAGGGTGACCCACCTCCCTGCCTCTCTAGGAGGTGCTGCACAAAACCCTGGCAATGTCACAAGTCACCATACATCCTGAAAATCATGTACACACCTTTTGCCCAGGGGCAGTGGCACAGCTATTATCTAGCTACCAGCTTTGCATAGATATGCAGAGTAGCTTAACTGCTGTATCATCTGCTCCCTCACCCCCCAACAATGGGCCATGGGGACTTTGGGGATCCCTGGCTCAGGACCCCATTACAGTTGTGTTCAACTTTATGCTCAGTTGCCCTATTCTACTAGCCAAGGAATTTTCCTAGCTTCTCACCATCCTGTCTCAAAGTGACTTTTCACAGTCACAGAGCTGCTAAGGAGCCAAGTACTGTGGTCACCATATGTCCTGATTTCCCTAAATTTGTCTCAGTTTGTCTGTTACCTCATTTATCACCTCCTTTTATTTATTTATTGTTTGAATAATAAATCATCTTATCACCTTATCTTCACATATTAGAGACTTGAACCTACCCCTTCTGACCACCACTTTATTTACCCGGCTTTATTCATCCCAGGCTCTTCTTTCACTGTGTCACTGTCTCTCCCACCTCCCACGCTTTGCCAAGGCTCATCACCGAGTGGACTTGAGCCCAGTGATTTGTTCAAAAAAACTTCTCTTTGAAATCTGTCTTGCTGCCAACTGGCTGATGAAAGTCCATCAAGAAAGTTTCTGTTTAGAGGTACTTAGCAAAATGAAAACAGAAATGTGACAGTAAGACTTGGCATTTAATAGTTTGATGCCCCTAAAGGAACCATCAACAGCTGCCTAAATGTCTGTAATAAATACCAGAGGAGGACGACGCACGTTTGTGTTGATGTGTGACGCCTCAGGCAGGGCGTTTGCACTGAACTGAGGCCCCTGGACTTTAAACGCTCACCGAAACCTTTAAACTAATCAAAGTTGTGCAAATGAACCCGTTACAAACCATTCGAGATTATTTCACTTCAAAAGTACTTGGAGCAGAATGCCAGTTTACTTTCTGCCACCAATTAATTCCGCCTTTCTAAAGCAGGATGCCCAATTGCCTTAAACAGCTCTGCAGAGCAGCTTATTCCCTAGAACGAAAAGCCGGCTGCAAAGTTTATGTTAATACAAACCTGCAGGTGACAAATGACTGCTCTTTGGAAAGAAGGCAGATGGGTAATCTGAGACTATTGAGGTGCAATAGGGCTCTTCATCTGAGAAAAAGGTAACATGGCAGCAAGAAATAAATTGGTCATCTGTGGCCCCTTTGTGAACCTTGGGTCCGGCCACACAGCCAACCTCCCCCTCCTACCTCACTCCCCATTCTCCTCTCTGCTGTGATCCTTGAATTAAAAAACTATTCTAGGAAGGAAGATCCTTAAAGTCACCCGGTTCCCAAAACTTTTCATAAATGATTCAGTGCAGGAATTCTTCACAGCAGGAAATGAACCTCTTAGGGCTCAGCTTTAATTTTACATTGTGATTAGAACTGCCAGAGACAACCAGATCCATTCTCCTAGTTTCTGTCAAGGAAGACATGAAAGGTGGTATGCCCATTGTACTGATGAGTTATCTGAGTCTCCATGGAGAACTGAGTGGCAGAGTTGGGACTAGAATCCTAGTCTCCTAAGGCAATGTTTACTTCATTGCACCCCATTTGCCACTACCTGGAGGCTGCTTAGTTTGCAAATAGCTTTATATTCTGAAAGGTCATTTGTAGGTGCAGGTGAAACTTGGAAAAGCTGCATTCATGCTTCTTGTTGCTACCACAACCAATAAGCAGAGTTGAGGAATGAATCTTTACAGGTGCTTTATTCAGATGGTCGGAGATCTGAGAAGACAGCTGGTTTGTACCCTAACAGACCATCTTAAATTCCATTTTAAACTGACCCTTTTTGTAAGGAGAAGAAAAGTGTAGGCAAGGGGTTTGGAATTCAGGGAAAAAGAGAATCAGATAAAAGTTGCAGCATTTTTTCATCTCTGCCCTGGGCAGTGGTCTTTGCCTGTGTCCTGGGTGTCCTGGGCGGTGGGCGTCTCCAGCTGGAGTACAATGGCTCAGATTCCATCTTGATTGCTTGAGACCTTCTGAGGCACAAAGGTGGAACTGCTTATGGTCTCCTGGAGGCAAGGTGGGTCACACCTTCCGTTCCTGACACAATAGCTTTTTACATACATTGGTTACTAAGCTTATTAGCCATTACCTAAACTAAAATTTTCCAAGTCTTGGGTCCCCCATCATAGGGGTGCAAAACCTTTCCCTTCTTCTTTCTACATTATTTGGCTGGTCTAACAATTAAATTGACATAAGACAGATTATCAGGAGAAAAAAAAATTTGTACCTACAGGACCCTCATAAATAGTGGAGACTCTCTGGCAGTCATACAGTTTAGGTTCATATACCATCTTGAGCTAAGGAGAAGGTGGTAGGGGAAGAAGATAATTTACCAGAAGATGAGAAGAGCAGATATTTGGTAAATAAAAGTTTCAGCCCTGGCTGGAGTGGCTTAGTGGATTGAGCGCTGGCCTGTGCATGAAAGGTCGCTGGTTTGATTCCCAGTCAGGGCACATGCCTGGGTTGCGGGCCAGGTCCCCAGTAGAGGGCCCGTGAGAGGCAACCACACATTGATGTTTATCTCTCTTCCTTCCTTCCTTTCTCTAGAATAAATCTCTTTTTAAAAAAGTTTCATGCCATGCAACTACATCTTTCTATTATAAATATTATTTCTGTTAATAGCTCTCTCCCTGGTACAGGCCCTTGGCCTCAGTTCTTGTAGGCAGTTAAACTGCTTCTGAGTCTCCTGGGCCCTGGTTGTCTTCAGCTCGAAATAATACACATGCCAAAGTGGCGCATTCTGGTGTGGTGTATTCTGATGTTCCTCATATGTCATTTGTTTGGAACTTGGGAAATAGTTTTTCTCTTAGAAACATGCTTGTTCAAATATTGGCTGTGTTCTCTGGCCAGTTCAAAAGCAGCCCAAGCCGCCACTAAAACTCAAGTGCTGGGCCTGACACTGGTTCTTAAGCATTTCTGAAAGTTAAGCCTTGAGGTTTTAGAGAAGCCCAAATGGGCCAGAGAACAGGAGAAAGAGAATGAGGCTGATGGAGGAATCCATACTGGGGCATCTTTTGGAGGCTTTGGAGAAGACTAGCAGAGAAGAGGTCAGTTTGGGAGCTTTGGCCACTGTGGGTGGGAGATGGGGAAGAGGAGTTTTCGGGGATGGGAATAGTTGCATAATGAAGCCATGGGAGGCCGGTGATGGGAAAGGGACAAAGTTTATTACCTACAAGCTGTTCTTTCGTAAATTTGGATGTTCTACTAAGTTATAAAATGCCTCTGTGGAATCAGGGTAGATTTGGGGGAGAATGGTTCTGTTTTTATAGCAAAAGAAGTGCCAGTAACTCCCATAAAATACTCCCTTAGTGGAATAAATCACTGGATTTATCTGTACATCTGAAGGTAGCCTCCTGACAAGATAATGAATCTCTGTGTAACTGATGCCAGACCTCAACCTCCCCCCAGGAGGTATACTTGCCCTCAGGAGGTACCTGTATATGTGAACTGAAAGTGCTGAACATCTGCCCTCTTGGGAGCCCAGGTACTCGGCATTCTTGGCTGAGCTGGAATCTGCCCCCAGGATTTCCTGCAATCTTGGTTGAGATCTGGAACATATTGACATCATGGTATTGGGGGACTCACATGGCTTCTGGAACTTTATAAAACCTGTTTTCAGCACCAATTTCCTTAGCAGCAAGAAGCTAGAGCCTTCTGGATTCATCAGACCTTGGAAAGGTTTTAAATTACAAATTCTATTATCATTCAGGAATGTTGAAGCCAACAAATCTGGAGATGATTGCCAATGAAAAGATAGTTACAGTTCCCAATAGGATTGGGTACTCACACCACAGTGGAGGAAGGGCACAAAGGGAACTGGGTGGGGTGGGGTGGGAGTGGGGACCAGGGTAAAGGGGTTTATTGTGCTTTCTGTGGGAAGAAATTTGTGAGGCAGGGTTAGCAAACTGAGCGGTATAGCAGCAGCCATCTCTAGTTGCCTGGTACCTGGCCGTGGGGCAGTTAGTGCAGGGGAATAGTTGCCTTGAGTGTGATAGCCTGATAGAGAAAGGGTCTGGGTGTGGCTCTGGATTGGTTAGTTTACATATGAAAGGAGCACTCCAAGCAAGTCTTTTCTATCTTTAGGCTAGCCCTGGGCAGGGCAGTATCTCCAGAGTCAAGGCCCAAGGATTTCAATGCACTGGAAATGTAGAAAATAAAAAGGTGTGATTAATACAGGTACTCTCTAGTACAGGCAGAATGTGGAGGCTGGAATGATTTCCACTTTGGCTGAAGCGAGATAGGTACCCTCACTCCTCTCAAGGTTCTTGAATAATTCAAGGAGGAGATAACCATGCTTCTTGCTAGGGCCTCAAGCAAATAATTAGAAAATTGGCTGAGATGTGATCATTTTGATCTCTGAATTTGTACGGCATTCCATGCCAGTCAAAATAGTGAGAACCCAGTTGAGCAGACTCAAATATCCAGAAAGAATTTTAAAGTACTTCCATTTCAGAACCCTTCACCTCTCATTAACCTAATAAAATGAAAGCAAAAGGAAAATGGATAAATATTTCTGCTTAAAATATGATTTTATAACATTTTTAAAGTGGGCAGAGCATATGGGACTTTGGATAATTCTTCAAGCCCCACATGCTTTCAGAGAATTGCTATTTGGTGGGGATCAAGTCTCACAACAAATGCGAAGGTTACCAGAATATGCTGTCCCAAAATAAGTCTCTTGGGTTCATGGATTATTTTGAACGTAACGCCAATGAGAACTGGCAGACACAGGAAGAGCTCTTTATTTTCCCCTCACTGCCAAAAAAGGAGTATAAATTTCCCCTTTCGTAAAGAAAATATACATTTCTAAAGGAAATGTTCATATAAAGCCTCCATATAAGAAGAGAGCTTACTTCTAGGGTCCACACTTCTCACCTGAGAGATTCTCATCTGTATAACAAAACAACACTTGCTTGCCATGAGTTTCCTTCCTCTCCTTACCTTAAGTTACCTCCCCTGACCAGAACTCAAAACTCCTTCTACTTTGTTTAGCCTACGGTAGTATAGAAGCCTCAACCATCTGGCTGTTTCTTTGGGCAACATTGTGTGTGTGTGTGTGTGTGTGTGTGTACTCTCATTCATATGTATGTGATTAAAATTGCCTCTCTCCTGTTTCTTTTTTAAAAAATCAGTTTGAAACATGGACCCCAGACTTTTGAATCTAGGAGAGTAAACAAAAAAAGATTTTTCCTTCCCTATGCACATATGACCAAATACAAGGGAAGTTAGACTTGATTTATTTGGGGGAGAGGAGAAGGGGGGAGAAAGAAAGGAAGAGAAACATCGATGCAAGAGAGAAACATGGATTGGTTGCCTCTCATACACACCACAACCCAGAACCAAACCTGCATCCCAGGCATGTGACCTGCCCAGGAATCAAACAGGTGAACTTTCTGTTTTCAGCTTGATGTGCAACCCACTGAGCTACACCAGTCGGGGCAGGGGAAATTAAAAAATATATATTCTATCCCCAAGGTTCTTCTGGCAGGTGTAATAATTAAATAGACTTGAGATAGATTAGCAAGAGAATATAACCAAATACTATATACATATGTTTGAGAACCCCACATACATGAGAGAGTCAGAGACCTCATATACAAAATGTTAGGGTAGTCAACGACATGGGCTATGAAAGAAAACACAGAGAGAACAGTTCTTATTCACTTTCCAAGAGTGGAAATGGACTAGGTGTGGAGAAATGTACCAGCAGTGAAATGTAGGGGCTTTGAGTTTTTATTGGATTATACTTATATTATAAATGTAGGGGGGAGGTTGCTGTTGTGTGACACCTGGGCTTTTAGGGATGTCCCAGCACAGGTTTTGGTTGCTTTGGCGTAACTTCAGTTTCCTCTAGTGTTATCTTTTGCTTGTGACTGTGAGGGCCTGTTAGTGATTCTGTTTTTGTTTTCTAGTAATTTCCAGTCCTGGGAACATAAGTTCAGAAGAAGGAAATGGCCGTCATGTTTAACAAGGCCATGTGGCAAATGGTACCATGACAGCAAATAACAGTGGCTTTATCCTTCACAGAAGTTTGGAGCTACAAAGTAGGGTTGAGGTGTGTGAAGACATCCTGAGCTAGGGATGAGGTAATGCAGAGCCGGTGTGGCAAATGGTACCATGACAGCAAATAACAGTGGCTTTATCCTTCACAGAAGTTTGGAGCTACAAAGTAGGGTTGAGGTGTGTGAAGACATCCTGAGCTAGGGATGAGGTAATGCACCTTGGAGGCTTCAAAGGGTCATTTTGGGAAGTAAAAATAAGTTTTCCCTGCCATATAGAGAGGTCAACAGAATTTATCTCTGATAATGGCTTATTATAAGCAAAGTCACCATTCAAATTATTCTAGGCACTTGTGGGGAAGAGGCAGACATTTCTCTTGAGCCTGCTGGTAAAGTTGCCTTTATCTCAGTCATTTGCATACCACTGAGGGACATCTTGGGGTTACTTATTCTGGACCCTCCAGAATATACTCATATATGAGAGGGGATCCCCCAAAACCCAGAATTATCTTCTAGAGGGTGGGCCCCTTGTAGTCTAGGCTTCCCCCACTAGGTGAGTGTCCTTGGAACCCATCTGTATCAGTGCATCAGCTGGCGTTGTTGTGAGAGGCTGCATTTGGCTTCAGTGATTTTTTTTTTATGAAGACTCTTTCAACACATTTGCCCATTTCATGATGGGTGATTTAAGAGCCCACCTGCCTATACCACGCTGAGTGAGTGTTCAACAGTTTTTGACCCAAACCGGCATAACCCCAGTGCCCCATCCTCCCTATTCACCCAATCTCCCACTGAGTGACTTTTTTTGTTTCCCCGGATGAAAAAAGTCCTCAAAGGGAAATATTCTGCTGCTGTGGAAGAGGTGAAACAAATAAACAAACAAACAAAAAACCCCGGCAGAAGCACTAAATAAAAAGCATTAAAATTGATGAGTTCAGAAACTGTTTTGACCAATAGGAAAATGTCTCAGTAGGTGTATGACATCAGATGAAGGGTACTTTGAAGGTGACTGAAGTTTAAACTGTAGGAATAAATACACATTTTTAAATAAATAAATTCCATTGTGGAGGGGCATCTCCCTGTGTACCATCTTTCTGTGTATATGAAGCTGATAGCTTATTTCTTAACCTAACACTCATTTATTTTCCTCAAAGAATTTCTGGGCAGTGCCTCCTAAGATGCTGTCATCCAGAAGCCAATTGACCATTGCATAAATGTTGCGTTATTGCGTGACTAGAGCACAGGTGGCGAACACAAGGCCTGTGGGCCAAACCCAGCCCTCTGCCTTGTTTTATCTGTCCCGGCACCTCGTTGCTACCCAGAGGCAGCACCAAGCTCCTTGCCCTTAGTTAAGGAGTAGTTACATTTATACAGTCCTAAAATTACATTTGGCTCTTTGAAGGCAACTGTGAGGCTGATGTGGGCCCTGGTAAAAATGAGTTTGACACCCCTGGATTAGAGGTTAGCGTGGAGGTCGCAATAATAGATAGGCCACAAGCTTTCTTCCCAAGCTACGCCTGAACTAGGGATAAATGATATTTTTAAAGATTTTATTTATTTATTTTTAGGGAGAGGGGGGAGGAGGGAGAAAGAGAGGGAGAAAAACATCAATGTGTGGTTGTCTCTTACATGCCCCCAACTGGGGACCTGGCTCACAACTCAGGCATGTGTCCTGACCGGGAATCAAACCAGAGACCTTTCAGTTCCACAGCCAGAGCAGGATAAATGATTTTTAATGTTTACTTAGCTGTAGATCCCTAATTATTCCTGTAGAAGTCTATGGATTACAGATTAAGAAACAGGAGTAGCAGGAAAGGCAGACAGGTAAATTATACCAGAAGGTGTTTGACACAAGGGAAGTGTGTACAACAGTGGCTCTACGGACAGACTGAAAGCAACCTCACCCCAGGTCTTCCTCAGCCAGGTGAGCAGATATGCAGGGAGCAAGAGAGCGGCCCGTTCCACTTTTGAAGAGCTCAGCAGGCCGTCCTGGCAGCTGACTGGCAGGCAGCTAGGCTGCTTCACATCAGTGAGCCATCATTCTGATGGACTCATTAAGCAAGTTCATCCTTGAACTTGCTTCATCCTTTATTGCTTTGTCAACTGAAGGGTAAAATGAAAATGAGTTTTTTACTCTAGTGAAGGTTAATCATTAAAAGGCAGAGGGGTGGTTCTGTGCTTTCTAACTCATGCTGCCTCAGACACAGTTTTAGGCTGCTAGTGCCAACATCCTCTCGTTAATAAGTGTTTATTGAGCTCCCACAATGTGCTAACTATTGACAAACACTGTTCAGTGAATGAAATAGATAAATATCCTTTTTCCCTGAAGTTTACAATCTAGTAAAGAGGTAATAAACACAATAAGTAAGAATTATGGAGAATGATAGAATATGATAGGTGCTTTGGGGAAAAGTATAGCAAAGTAAGGGGGCTTAGAAGTACAGGGGGCAGGGTTTGCATTTAAATAGGGTGCTCAGTACAAAGACTTGACAGTGAGAGAGTGAACTTTGCAGATATCTGGGAAAGGGTCCTTTGGACAGACAGAAGAGCCAGTGTAAAAGCCCTGAGATGTTAGTGTGCTTGGTGTGTTCAGGGAAGAGAAAAGAGGTCTGGAGCGAAGCAAGGAAGGAGGAACATGACAGAAGAGTGATGGGGGCCAGATGGTATAGGGCCTTAGTGGCCTTGATAAGGGCTTTTACTTTTACTCTGAAGGCAATGGGGACTAGAACATTTGTTATCATGATATTATTATCACCATTGCTGTTTATATTTGCCTATGCTTGGGGGAAGAAGTATGGGTCTTTTTAGAGTCATGGAGTCTAGGGCATCAGTCATAGAAGTTGGGATCAGCAACAAAACCAGGCAGAAGGCACATTGCCTGAGAAGATCTGAACTGGCTGACCCCCACCTGTCCTTCATCCTCATCCTTCTCCAAGGGAGGTGAAGGGGTACCTGGGTACACCCCACCCTGGGACTCTAAATCATGGCTTAACTAATAATAAATACGTTTTGGAAAAGTGAATACACACATACATACATACATACATACATGGGACAGGCAAATTTCATGGCATTGCTTGGCACCTGGGAGAACCGCCCACCCATTCCATGCACCTTCATCCTGTGGGAAAGAGCAGAGGGTGGTGGAGGAGGACTTTGACAGTGGTACAAAACATGTGAGCTCTTGGACATCAGTGTCCAGCCAACTGGGACACTAATCTAGAAACTCCTGACAGATTATCATTTAGTACATTGAGCTAATACATTTGAGATTTGATTAAACCCTGCAGGGCAATTCTTATGCTTATTTCCAGAAGTACATCTGGCAGCAGAAACTTGAAACTGTATGTTAGAGCTGGGAAAGAATGTGCCTGACGTCCTACCCAGACCCAGAAACAGCAGTCACTAAGTTTCAGGAGCCTTCTCACAGTAAGTTTCCTCCCACTCCGTGCTTCTCTTGCTTCTAAGCCCGTAGAATCTGTTATTCAAGAACACTCAAACCTTTCCAATCTGCTCGGGCGAACATGGCCCGTCATTCAAAGCCATCTCTTCCCTAATTCCTTCCCCACGACTGTGGCATCTCTGAGGCCCTGCCGTGCTCAGCACATTACTCTCTGACTCCCTGGTTTACCAGATCTGTGTTTTTGTAATACTCCCTCTCAAGAGATTTTGGTGATTACCTGGTCCAAAAACTTACTTTCCATTCAAAAGAGACTCAAGAGGAAAGGAAAAGAGAGTGAAGAAGCAGGAAAGAGACAGGGTTGCAGTTCTTTGGTGACAACAGGGAGGCCTTCTCTATTTGGATGAAAGTGGTCTTTCTAGGTCAAGTTCCTAATATAGAAAGGTCTCAGACTTCAGAGGGCTGAAGAATCACCCAGGTAGCTTGATACAAATGCGGATTTCTAAGGATCAGCCCCAGAGGTCCTTTTTCAGTAAGTCTAGTAAGGCCCAGAAACATGCATTTGTAACAAGCTGCTTCAGGTCATTGGGATGCTGCTTATCTGTGGACATTTTGAAAAACATTTGCATAATGCAAACTAGGGGGCCATAACCCACCTTTGCCTTCTTCTTCGGGTAGCAGGGTAGGTATTCTATTTTAAGATGGGATAGTAGCGTTCTCTTTCGTCTAACAAACATTTGCTTAGACTAGGCACCATACTGGGTGTAGGGAGTAGAGCCATAACAACATTTGGGACATACTCACACTAAAAAGTTATCCATTGTTTATCCAAAATTCACATTCACTGGGCCTTCTGTATGTTACCTGGCAGTGCTAGGTGGCAAGAGGTGGGAGGAGCTGTTGTAGGTGGAGTCCTCTGGCAAGCAGACTCTGAGATGGAGTTTAGTGTGTAGGATATTCCTTAGAAAGTGCCCTTGAGACCAACACAGGTGGGAGGGAAGAGAAGGAAGCTGAGCTGGACTGAGAAGGAGGGTGAAGTGAGATCTAAATCCAACAGCAGCAACCAGCCCCATAGTCTGCTGTAGACCCCAAAGCATCAGAGTTGTCCAATATGGAGCTGAAATATGGCTGGGACTTTATACTCCTACTTCCACCCATCCTCTATAAGCTGCCCTTGGAAGGATGTGATCTTAGGCAAGGTAGCTCGCGGCAGCCGAGGCTGACACCTGAAGGTTCTGTGCTGACAGCACTCCCAACAGTCTGGAGAGTCTTTTTCTGAAGGGGGAACTGGAGATTCAGCATCCCTGTGTCCACTACAAGAGCCTGAGATCTAGCAATGAGCCCAGTAGTTCCAGCCATTCAAATGTGGACGTGAAAAATTGATGTGTTCTTACCTGACACTTGAGAGATTGCAATACCTGAATATAGTGGTTGCATTTGTTTGACAGGAAGCCTCTGGCCCACACAACATTGCCATTGTCTTCTTTTAGCTGGTTTACAGTGTGATGTTTTTGTAAATACCAACTTTCAATCCCTGTAGTCCAGCGAGCAGAATTCTGAGAAGTGGATGAGTAATTCACAGTGAAATCTCTCAAGGTTTAAGGAACAGAGCTGATGAAAACCTGGGATCAGTGGCTAATCACAGGACAATGAACCCCTTTCATTTCTTAATTCATATGAGTAAGTAAAGCATGACCAGTTTACCGAACACTGTCTCAGGGTTACCTTGTTTCCCACTCTCTGTTCATTCATTCATTCATTCACTCATTCATCCAAGTACTCTAACCTTGTCCATAGAAATAAGGGCTCTTACTCCTCACGTAGAATTTCTGAGAGCTTTCTCTTAGTACAATTTGAGTGATGATGGAAAGGCTATTCTTGTTACTTAATGTGTTTAAGGGTTCTGGGGTTTTTTTCCCACTTTTTTGTATCTTCCGATGCCTCATTTGCTTTTCCTTGAGACAGGCATCACAGCCTCACTTTCCTTTACATCAATAGTTTATTTTTAAAAAAAAACAAAACACGGTTCCCATTGCAACTTCAAAGGTTAACAGCTCATCTAAGCCAGAGGAATCTTTAGAAAACTATTTATGATAGAACCACCAAGTCTTCCAAGAAAAAAAGAGAAGATACTTAAAATGTTGAAAAACTTAGCACTGTGAGAGAATATAAACACACGCACACAAATTTGGCTGATGGGGTGACGTGGGATTTTCTGCATTCTAGCACCTCATTACAATGTAGAAATGGGGCAGAATCCCCTGAGAGAGGTACATACTGGCACATCTGCTCGGTGGGACTAGACGTGGGACTAGAGAAAAGGAGTGGGCCCCAGGAACAGTGAGAATATTTTTCTGCTGTGAAGTTTTAAGGGGGCCTCTTGGGTCACAGAACTTGAATTCCTCATCTTTGTCAGATGAAAGAATGCATACGGTTTGATTACCATATCTCTGATTTCATACAGGAAGAATACAGGCTTAGAGAAAAATGATACTTGAGAGAGTAAAGGCCTGGAGAATGTATACGAAGTAGAGAAAGAGGCTTGGGTGGTCATGAAAATGTCCTACTCAGGTTTCCTACTGTGACAGCAAAATCGCCTGGCTGGCTCCCAGCTGCCCTTCTATATCCATTGTCACCTGTGTGCTGATCTCTTCTTCCCAGGGCTGCTGCCCCCAGTGACAGAGCAAGGCAGAGACATGAGGGCAAGCTCATGTCACCAAGAGGAGTGTGACTTTGGCTTGCGGTCTTCGCACCAATGTACCTGAGACTTTTCTTCCCCAATCCACCTTCTTTTCCACTTTTTAAATTAAGTAGTCTTCTCTTTTTATGGTTGAGTGTAAAAGCTCTTTACACATTTTAGACACAAGTCCTTGGTCTTATATATGTCTTGTGTATATTTTATCCCATTATATGGCTTGAATATTCCTTTTTAAATAAATTTATTTATCCTAGATGGAGCCCAATCTAGGATATCTTTGCCCACCTTAGAATCACAAATATTTTCTACTGTATTTTTTTCTACAAATTTTGTATCCTTTAAAAAAAATTCTCACCTGAGGACAGGTGCATTGATTTTTAGAGAGAGAGAAAGGGAGGGAGAGAGAGAGAAACATCAATTGGTTTTCTCCTGTACATGCCCCAACCAAGGATCCAACCCTCAGCCTTTTGGTGCATGGGATGACCCTGTAACCAAGTGAGCCATCAGCCAGGGCAAATTTTATATCTTTAAATACAGCAGGTCCTTGAATAAAGTCATTTCCTTTTACAGTGTTTCATTCTAATGTTGGTGAGATGCCATGGACACTTCACTCTTGTTTATGCCAACTGGCCTGTGGTAAGATTGGTTTCATTGTACATCATTTTGCTTGAAGGACGCAGTGTGTGCTCTCTCCTGAGCACACCCATGCCTTTCCTCCCACTCCTTTCCTCAGGCCTGTCTCTCTCCTTTCTTTCTTTTAAGGTTTAAAGGTCCCCGTGAGACTTGCAGGCAGAGGAGCAGCTCATCCAGGGCTAACCTCCCGAACCTGTTTCCTGAGTCCACACATTCCAGCTGGCTCACTTCTTCTGCCTCCGTGACTTTCTTTATAAAGGGACAAGGCAGCCTCGCCTAGGCTCAACTCTTCCTTGTTTCTTTCCAAAGGGCCAAGATCGCTCCACCTGTGCTCACTCCTGTTGCTTTCATAAATGTACTCTGGAAATCACCTGAACTTGGATCATGAAATCTTTCCTGTATGAAGTCAAGAACCACACATTTCCAACCATACTGGGGTGGACCTGTCTCAGCCCCAGTCACTTTTGGTGACCTTAGGAACCTTGATTTGTAGTAGTTTAGTCAGAAGGACTGGCACAACCTGGAACTTGCAGGTGGCATCTGAAGTGGGGACAGTCTTGTGGGACTGAGACCTTAACTTGTGGTATCTCATGCTGACTCCAGGCAGATAGTGTCAAAACTGAAATGAGCTGTGGGACACCCGGCTGGTGTTGGGCATTGGTCGGCGTGGGAATAAGCCCGCACTTGGAATGTCAGAAGTGTTGTGAGTGTGAGAAGAAAGGAGAAACAAGGACCTTTCCTAGACAAGTCTACGGGTCACTGTGGGGAGAACTGACATCTTAACAATATTGACTCTTGTGTATCTCTCAATTTCAATTATAGGTTTAAATATAAGTTTGTTTTGTTGTTTCATATGTCTTCTTCAGGAGTTCTAATCTGTATCCTTAATTTTCTTTGTTTTCCACCACAACCATTTTTTCTCTGAATCTTTTTACTTCTTTATTTCAGTTTTATTTATTTTCCTGCCTTTCCTCAATTACTCTTTAAAAATGTCATTGAAGTCTGTTCTCTATTGGTTATTTATAATTTGGCCTTAATTCCTAAGATGATTTTGCATTTTCCTTCCTGAATACTGTCATTGGTTGATCAACTTATCGATTATATTTATCTATCTATCTACCTATCTATTGCTTTTTTCACTTTCGTTCTTGAATTTTGAATTTCCAACTTAAGGGTGTGTTTTCATACTTCCAAATGCTTGTTTTAAGATATAATCCCATTTGGAATTTTGTGTTTCGTGGTAGCTTGTGGTTGTTTTTTGATAAGAATTTTCTCCAACAAAGATTCTCTGATTCTCATTTTCTTCTCCCTTAAAGTCGCTTTGTGTGGCTTTATGCTGTTTCTTTTCGGTTCATGGTTAGAATAATTTACCATTCCTGGTTCAAGATCACCCTCTTCTGTCAGTAGAGTGAAGTACAATTCCTTTAAAGGATCGCTTCACTTGTGTTTTAAGAGGTGAATAACTTTTTAATGTTTTTATTATTTACCTATTCCAGTTTCATAATGGGCGTTATCTTCTTTTGTTTGCTTGAAGATTTTAGACAGAACTTTATTTTAAACTTCTTTATAGATGATGTTTGTATTTCTGTCACCTCAGAATAAAAATCTCTCTTTTGTGACTAAGTATGGTTTTTAACTTCTGAAAAGTTCATATTGTGTGGGAATTTTCTCCACACTTCTCTTATTTGTATAGCAGTTTCTTCTCTCTCTCTCTCTCTCTCTCTCTCTCTCTCTCTCTCGGAGAGAGGGATAGGGAGAGGGAAAGAGAGGGAGAGAAACACTGATGTGCAAGAGATACATAAATCAGTTGTTTCTCACAGACCCCCAACTCTGGACTTGGTCAGCACCAGTTCAGGCGTGTGCTCTGAACTGGTGACCTTTCAGTTCAGAGGCCGGCACTCAATCCACACCAGCCAGGCCTGTGTAATCATTTCTTAGCTGTCTTAGCCTTGGTCTCATGGCCAGTCTCAACCCATGCCATTTGTTTGCAGCTCAGCTCAGAGCTCTCCATTTCTGGGTGACAATCCTCCTCAATTCACCTAGCATAACCAGAAGTGGACTCTGCTGTGGAGATTGGCCCTGAGCAAGAAGTGTGTTTCTGCCACAGTTCTAGTTGCATGGGTGGAGTTATGTTACCCACTGTTCTTGGGTGGGAAGCCCAGCTCAGGTTCCTGTTATAGAAGGTATTTAACTCCAGCCCTGCTTGCCTGGCTCCAGTCCTACTTTTTGTCTCTGTGGCTTTACATATTGCTTATTGTTTAAGCTCTCAGTGTGAGCTGCTGAGATTTTCTTCTTACATTTTGAAGGAAGCATATATAAATATGTATTTTAATATCATGTCTGGGAGCAGGGACTGGTAGGGAAAATGGACACAACTGTACTTGAACAACAATAAAAATGTATATATTTCATTTTTATGGATTTGGGGCATAAGAAAGAGGAGTAGGAGTATATTTACCTTAAGACCTTTATCCAGAGGTTTCTGTGCCTTTTAAAAAGTGAGAATGATGATATATATGAACTCAAAGAAAATATCTTTTGATCCAGTAATTCTACTTCTGGAAGTCTTACTTAAGGAAATAATCCAAAAGGGAGGGGGGAAAGCTTTATGCATAAAGATGCTCACAATTGTTTTCAGTTATAAAAATCTGCATATATTGGAAATATTTCCCAACAGTAAGGAAAATTTTTATAAATATATCTACTCAATATAATATTGTACAGATACTAAAAATAATAATTTACAAAAGTGTATAATATAAAACTGTTTATTACAGTATAAGAGAAAAAATTATTCTTAACCATTTTTTGTTGTTTTATACAAGTATGCTTAAAAAAAAGAAAGCATAGAGAGATAGAAAGAAGAATGGAAACAAACTGCACCAAAAAGCTAAAAGTGGTTTTCTTGGTTATTTTTCCTTTTATTTTCTATATTTTCAAAATTTTGTGTTAGGTATATGAGTCATTTTTATAATAGAAAAAAACTTGAATAAATGTGTTCTCAAGAAGCTGAATGATATCACTGCTTGGACTTTTGTCTAAAATTAATTGAAAAAACTGAATGACAGAGATGAAATTTTAAATGGGTATCCCTTCTGTGATTATAGAAAATGCATTGGCATGCCACAAAAGAATTGATTATAAAATGTTTCCTGATAGGCCACAAGCCCCAGAGGAAGCTGGTGTTATGGGATTGTTCATTGTGATCGGATTGCTTTTTAGCATCAGGGCATGTGAAACACCAGTTGGAAACACAGAGCAGGGAGGTGGGGCCAGGAGGGGATGACAGATGGCAAGAACCCAGGGTCTGCAGGCAGTCAGGCTTCAATGAGGGGTAGGGCAGACTAGGAGATGGCACTGGGGGTCACTGGCTGGAGGCATAACGGGGAGCCAGCATTTCCTGAGGGGTTGCTCCGTTTGTGCCAGGCACTTACTGGGCCCTGAAGACGCAGGTGGACGTTGGACATAGTTCTGTGTGCATGAAATTTGCAGACTGGGGCAGAGGTTGTCAAACTTTTCTTTGCACAGGGGCAGCTAGCAAACATTTTGTTCATGTGGGCCTGTGCAGTCTCTGCCACAACCACTAGCTCTGCCGCTGTAGCGCAAAAGCAGCTGTAGACAGAGTAAATGAAGGGGTGGGGCTGAGTTCCAATACAATTTAATTTACAGAATCTGATGGGGACTGGATCTGGCCTGTGGGCCTTTGTTTGCCAAGTTCTGATCTAGGGGGAAGGCAGATAGTGACCGGGTAAACAAGGCAACACTGTTGACCATTAGACTGTGATCATTGTCAGGAAAGAAATACAAATGGTGATATGATGGTGAACTCCTGGAGGTGGCTCACTTTATATTTGATCTTTTACTAAGGTGTGACAGCCATTCAGTAAAGAGCATAAATCTTGAGCTATAGAATATTCTAAACGCCCTAGAATGGAGTCCTGAAGGACCAGAGGGATTTGTCCATCCAAAAAGCTGGCCAGGGGAAGCATTCCAGGCAGAAGGTGAAGCAAGTGCAAGATCCTGAGGCAGGAAAAGGCTGGCGTTTCCCACAAACAGAAAGGGGCTCCACACGGCTGGATTTCAGGGACTGAGGAGTAGAGGGAGCTCTGTGGGTGGAGGAGACTCCTGCACAACTTATGGGCCATTATGATCGTTTTACATGTTATTCTAAACGTAACTGGAGAGCAAAGGTAGGTTTTAAATAGAATGTCATGGTCTGATCAAAGTTTTAAGGAGCTCTGTGAACTAATTTCTTGTCTTGTTTCTAGTGCTTTCTTTCATGTTTGATTATGGCTGGAGACAGGAGCTGGGGGCTGGGAGCTTTCGGCTTCAGCTGGACCTGAGGTGGGATGTGTGAGAAAAACCTGGCAAAAAACAAACACCATTACCATCCACCAGGTGCTGAACCACAGACATTGATTCATTTTATAAAATGAATGACATTCAGTAAATGACATTTACTGTGATTAGATTTACTGACACCTGTCACTTAATTAGTGAATGCTTTAGGGATTGTGGGTTAACCATAGATAAGAGCCTTAAAAAGTGCCAGCAGGGAGCTCAGAGGTGCGGTGAACTGGCAAGTACCCATCTGGCAGCAGCAAGATCGATAAGTAGTGGGGTCAGCGTGGGGGCTCACGGGTGAGGCTGGAGGGGGTGACATATGAAGGGGGGCTGAACAAAAAAACATAATTATACTGGAGGGCAGGCTCCTTGTAGGTAGTACAGATTTCCTCAGATAGGTAAGTGTTGTAGGAACCCACCTGTCTCAGTGTACCAGCTGGTGTTGTTGTGAGAGGCTGTGTTTGGCTTCAGTGATTTTTTTTTTGAAGACTCCTAGACACTGTGCTTGCCCATTTCATGATGGGTGATTTACGAGCACACCTGCCCACACTGTGCTGAGTGTTCAGCATTGTTTGACCAAAAACAGCCTGGCCCCTGTGCCCCACCCTCACCATTCACCTGATCTCACTTAGGAGGAACTTTCTTTTGTTTCCCCACATGAAAAAGTCTTCAAAGGGAAGTGTTTTGCCAGCGTGGAAGAGGTGAAACAAAAAACTGGCAGAAACACTAGAAGGCATCAATCGACAAGTTCAAAAGCTGTTTTGGGCAGAGCAGTGCTTTAGTGTAAACATTTAAATAAATACACAATTTTTTATAAATTAATTCTGTAGTTTTTGGAGTCCCCCTTCATAACACACAGTTAGTGCCTGGGAAAAGACTGTCTGAGGTTGAAGGAGCCAGAGAGGTTTGGCTTGATTGTGTGTGGCTTTTTTGAAGACATATTGTAGGGAATAGTTAGGGAGTGTCCTGTGATGCCGAGGAGAGGGAGGAGCAAGAAGGAGGGAGTGCGGACCGGTAATTAGAGAGAAACTGACCACTTGGGGTTCAGATTTCCCTCCTGCCCTCCCTCCTATCCTTCCTTCCCTCATTACATCCTACCTTCCTTCTTTCCTTCCTGCTACCTATTCCTTCCTTCCTTTCTATTTTAAATATATAGGGGATGAGCGAACAACGAGATATTTAATTCATAGAGGTCTTCTTAGGGTTGTCGTGGAACAGACACACTATACTATTATTCACTGCTTATCTGACATTCAGAACTAACCGGGTGTCATGTGTTTTTCTTCGCTAACTCTGGCCATCCTGCCACTGTGGCTCTGGCTTCTCCACTTCAGCCTCAGCCAGAAAGTCTCCTGTGAGACGGCCGCCACCAGGAGGCAGGAAGTGGAGGCCGAAGGCAGTGTCTGGGCTCCGGCCGCTCTGCCTCTGCCCTCCTCCCTCTCCAGCCCTCCCCACACCCAGCCTCGCGAAACCTCAACTTTCCACTGCTCGCTTCTAATCTTGCTTTGTCAAAATAGCTGAACTCGAAGGGAGCATTCAAAACCCTTTCTAAACGTAAAAAGAATATGTAACATATGCTCCCTGCCTTTCTAATGACTTACCGTCAGAAATTAATTTTCTTCCTTTGACAACCTGAATTTGGCTTAAAAGACTCACAGCTCCTGTTGCTCACCCCCTTGACCTAGGGGTCCCCTCCCAGGGTTCCCTCTGGCCCTCTCTCTGCACTGGCTCCTTGCTCCCTCTCTTCTATCCCTTCCTTCCTCAGCTTGTCACCATGGTTACACGTTTTTCTGTGGTGTCTTCCTCTGTGGCCTGCCTCGGAGGTAGTTTTCCCAGTAAATCCTAACCCTTCTCAGTTATCTCTGCCATTATCCTCCTTCGATGGAGGGAAAGGAGAGAGAGAGAGAGAAAAGAGTGCAACCCAGCAACTCAGAAGTCAAAATTTTTTCTGTCTGTAACCACAGGACTTTCTCCAGCTAATGCCACCTCTTCCTTTTGCTCTGCTTTAGGAACGCCTGACTCCATGCCTCCTACTCTGGGGTCAACCTAAATCCACATTCAACAGGTAACAAGGCCCTTCGACCTTGTGGCTATAATAACACCGAGCAATTGCTTTCTTCTTTATATGCCTCTGGCTCTGGGATTGAAAAGGTCCCTTTGGAACTGTAAAAAGAGCTGAACCAAGAGCAGCAGCCTGGTCACACGGGGGAGACATCAACTTACAAAACACAACCTGATTAATTCAAGCCACAGTGAGGTTTAGAGGACAGTGCGGGGGTGCAAAAAATAACTTTCCTTTCACTATTCTGAGTTCTTCTGGATGGGCTAATAATCCAATTAATAGAGGCAGATTAACATAAGGAAATGTTCAAAATTTATTATGGATGTACATTCGGGGGTGGGGATGCCATAAAATATGAGCCAAAAGCACATCCGGGCAGTTGAGGCTTATGTGTCATTCTGGAGCTCAGGAGAATGGGGGCTTGTGGTCTGGGATTTCAGAGGGCAGGAAGGCAATTCACAGGGTGACAGGAATGAATTTCTTGGTAAATAAATATTTGTCCAGCCATCTTTAACAATGGGACACAGAGAAGACTTAGACCAAAGGACCCTGCTGGGTTCCTCCCTATCACTTACTAGTTTATATTAAATTATAGTTATCTGTGATGAGATCTCCCTTCCTGGAGCAGATCATGTATCTAAATTCCTTTTAGGCACTTAAGAGTGAGGTCAAAAGTTTTTTCTGAGTATTTCTTTTCCTAAACATAACCAGCTTAAAATAATCAGTACCCTAAAGAGGCACGTTTTGGGGTAGTAAACTCTTCTCCCTTCAACAGGCTGGAGCCACGTAATGAGATGTTAAAGCCAAAGGTCCCCTGAAGAAGGAACTTTCCAAGAGAGACGGAGTGGAAAGGACTCCAACAAATTTAAGGCAGCAAGAATGCATTCCAGAAAGCATTAGGTACAATAACATGGAACCAAAGAGCAGAAACAGCAGAGTTTTGATAAATATTTGGTTTGGGGTTTGCTTGGTTTTGGGTAACTCAAGATTCTGTGGGTTACGTCATTTTCCATGCTCCTCATGAGTTACAGGATAACCTACTCAAATTATGCAAATGCTCCTCATGAGTTACAGGATAACCTACTCAAATTATGCAAATGCTCACTCAAAGGAAGAGGCAAAATTATGTTAGTCTATTGAAACTATAAGTCACACAGTCCATTATCAAAGGAGACATGCATCGAGTGGATACAGTCAAGCAGGGTTTTTAAAAATGTCCTGGACTGTAACCCACAGAAACTCTTCTTAGAGCCCCATGTCCTCATCCACCTGCTTCCCCGACACAGCTCCTTCCGGGCCTCTCTTCAGAAACATGGGTTCGGACAGCTTTCGTCAGCCGGGTTCCCTGAGTGTCTTTGTATTACTTCCCTCCCAATGTTGCTTCATGAGAGTACCCCAAACAGGACTCTGCTGGGAGGACAGTGGGAAGGGAAGAAACTCAGCAGATAAAAGTAGAACCTTCTTTAGCTTATAGGGCCAGGGGAAGATCTGGGAATACACTGGCAGCAACAATTTTGCCTGGTCACACTTACTTTATTCTGTAACGAAGTGTGATAACGTTGAGCATCTGAGCATTTGCCCAGACCCATTGGGATACTCATTTCTACTAGCAATAACTCTGAGTGGTGCTCATGACTCTACCCTACACACATAGCTCAATGAGTCTTGCTGTTTTCAAGGGCAGTACAATTCAACTAAAGCTGGTTTAACCGAAGAAGAGAGGCAGGCAATTTGTGTTGGGGTGAAGCAGACCCTCTCTCTGTGACACCACCTTGCCGTGCTAGCCATCCCCCAAGTGAGAACTATGATCTTCCAAAGGAGGGGATGGAGGGCTTGAGATCCATTGGAAGACGAGAGCAAAGTATTCCTGTTACCCCTCCTTTGTTGAGGGGGTGACAGACAGAGGTGACACAGGCGACCCAATGGTAAATCTGCTGGGGCATGCAGGGAAGGAGGGACGATTGTTTCAGGCTGAATTTAATCAATCGTTTGTGTCTTGGTTGAGTCATTAGGAGTCTGCGTTCTAGTGCTCAGCTTGGCGTGATTCACATTGCTATTCTGATTGCTCCTTTTAGGATGATCAGGCCTTGAAGGAATAATCCAGTCTCTCAGGAGTCAGGCCTGTGGACTGATTTCCGGGAAGAACACAACCTTTGAGAGGGATCGTTTTGGGGTACTGCTTTCCCACTGAGAAAATCTATTTAGAATACCAAAGCAGGATGCTATTACTAAATATTTTTTTCAGATTCACACGCTTCCTCTGGCCCTTGCTGCTTTCTTCATCTGGCGGAAGCAGGACTTGGCAAAGTTTATTCAGCAAAACTTTAATCATCATTACAGTTCTTGAACTTCAGTAGCCTTTGGACTCTATTCTTGGAATGTCCAGAGCAGCCTTGCTGGCCACTCTCTGGGAACGACATCTCTTTTCCCAAACCTCCTTTTCCACTTTAGCTGCACGTTTTCTAGGGATGACCCTTTGGAATCCCTGTCTCCCACAAGGCCTTCCACAGCTGCTATCACCTGGGGCCCCTGCAGTGGCAGCATGGTTCTGCTGCCCTCTGCTGGCCACAGTGGGCTTGTTCAACCTGTTATCCTTTGGGTTATGTAGCCTTCCCAAAAGGCATAATTCTCATCCCCCAACTATCATTTCTCAGCATCCCCTGCAGGTACAAAACCCTCTTTTATTAAGGACTGGGGTGGGGGTAAGGAGGAGTGAGACCATGATGCAGCTTCCAGGTAGAGTTTATCTAACATGCTCCGGTGAATGATTCTGGCACCCATCACAATAAATAATGGGTTATTTCTGGGAAGGGCCCTGAAATATGGCCAGAAAATGTCTGAGCTCATCAACTATGCCCTGAATCTCATTTGATTTGTTGTCAGATAATGATATCTCTTGACCTTGCCTCCACATATTGTGATAGTCCTGTTTGGGACCTCTAAACACAAAGCTACTAACTATAGCATATTAATAATTACTGTTGTGATTCATCAGCTACAGCAGCCTCGAGGTGGTGGCTGAGCATTGCAGAAATCTGAAATATCAGCATCCAGTTGACCCTTTAAACTGAAAGCAAAGGGAAGATTTGGAAAGGTGCTGATGGAGGTGAAATCAGATATCCTGGAGATAAAAGAGACTAGGTTTCTGCATCTCCACATGCTGGGTTATTAGGAACCAGTAATATATGCCCAACTCTATTTTATAACATAGGCCTCCTCAGAGTCAGGCCGGTCCCTCTGGCCCTTCAAAGCACAGCAGTGCAGGCCTGCAGTGCAGTGTCTGAGATATGCTTTTGGGAAGGTCCACCTACCGCGTAGCTTTTCTTCTTTGCCGCGGAAGAGCCTTTTAGCAGACGCATGTGTTTAAAAGTTGTCTGCACTTTGCGCACCAACAGTGTAAATATTGTAAACACAAACCCTGGCTCTTGTCATTGACGACTACAGGGCCTACTGGCCTCAGGTTAGGAGGATGAGTCAGCGAGATCCTCATCAAACCAATGGTGACATCTCCAAGATGACTGGGGTGGGATGGAGCGGGAGCTTAGTCCCTTGTCATCTCCATTTTGGGTAAAACTTTCCTTTAAAACGTTATCCACGTTAAAAAATCAAGTAAAGGAATTCTAATAAAAATAGTGGTAGCTGCCAGTGTAAACTTTGGTCCTGACTCTTTTCCCTTCCGATATAGTCACTTATTAATGTCCCATATAGTAGCTTGCCCATCAATGCAGACATCAGAGTCTGAAAATTATGATGATTTTGGAACAGTGCTTCCAGTAGCATGAATAAGAAGCAAGTCTTTGTCCTTTTGAACGAGTAATATTTGAGCACTAGCAAAGGGTTTCCAAATAACCCAGCCTATCTTGACTGACACAATCAATGTAAATATAGAGGTCAATTTCTAGGGCACTGATTTCAGACAGACCTGGGTTTGAATCCTGGCTCTGCTATTGATTAGCAGCATGCCGTGGGTAGACTCTGAATCTTTCAGAGCTTCTGTTCCTTGTCTAGAATATAGTGGTAATAATGTATCATTGCAAGGATTGAAGGACTAAATACATGTAAACTATTCGGCACATATTTTGGACATAGTAAGTGCTCAATAAATAGTAGCTGTTGTTATTGCTTTTGATCATTAACAGTGTTTTCAGCTTATTAAACGTAAGTATGCAGGCCGTGTAAAGACATGCCACATGTGTGAGTTAGCAGAGTTATTACAGTAGAGGAAATACTATCCTGTAGAAGATACAGGGAGGGGTTAAGTTCTTTAAGCTTTGTGGTGAAAATAAGTGCACATATGACTATTTTGTGATGGGGGAGGTGAAGGGGTTTTTGTATTTGGTCTTCAAAATAGGATCTCTGCTGTTCACACTCTGTTCAGAGAGTAACCCCTCTTTACTGCACCATGGTGGGTTCTGTGCTAAAAATATTTTGTTCCCATTTGGTGTATGAAATGTCACATCCACTAAACACCAACATACCAAATGCTGCTGGCAGATCCTCAACCCAGCACACCCAAGTCAACAGGAAATTGTGATCATCTCCGCTTGTTCAGACTTCACATCTCAACAGATTCTTCTGAGGGAGTAGCTAAGGCTTAATTGTTGTCTTAGAATTATTTTAGGATTATAAAAATAAAGAACGCATGTACTCCAACCTACTCA
This sequence comes from Sturnira hondurensis, assembly GCF_014824575.4. Lineage (NCBI taxonomy): Eukaryota > Metazoa > Chordata > Mammalia > Chiroptera > Phyllostomidae > Sturnira > Sturnira hondurensis. The sequence continues at coordinate 5,071,291 of NW_028078194.1, read as the reverse complement.
TTTTTCAAAGTATATATATTTTTAAAATTATTTTTTAAAGATTTTATTTATTTATCTTTAGAGGGGAAGGGAAGGAGAGAGGCAGAGATATATCAGTGTATGGTTGCCTCTCATGCTTCCCCTGCTGGGAACTGGCCTGCAACCCAGGCATGTGCCCTGACTGGGAATCAAACTGTGATCGTCTGGTTCGCAGGCCCACGCTCAATCTACTGAGCTACACAGCCAGGGCTAAAGTGTATTGTATTGATTATGCTATTACAGTCGTCCCATATTTTTTCTCCCCTTTATTCCCCTCTGCCCTGCATTCCCCCTTACCCCCAGTTCATGTCCATGGGTCATACATATAACTTCTTTGGCTTCTACATTTCCTATACTTTTCTTAAACTCTACCTATTTTGTACCTACCATTTATGCTTCTTATTCCCTGTACCTTTTCCCTCATTCTCCTCTCTCCCCTCCCCACTGATAACCCTCCATGTGATGTCCATTTCTGTGATTCTCTTTATGTTCTAGTTGTTTGCTTAGTTTATTTTTGTTTTAGGTTTAGTTGTTGACAGTTGTTTGTTGTCATTTATTGTTCATAGTTTTGATCATCTTTTTCTAAGTCCCTTTAACATTCCTATAGAAAAGTGTTTGGTGATGATGAACTCCTTTAACTTTACCTTATCTGAGAAGCACTCTATCTGCCCTTCCATTCTAAATGAAAGCTTTGCTGGACAGAGTAATCTTGGATGTAGGTCCTTGGCTTTCAAGACTTTGAATACTTTTTTCCAGCCCTTTCTTGCCTGCAAGGTTTCTTTTGAGAAATCAGCTGATAGTCTTATGGGAACTTCTTTGTAGGTAACTGTCTCCTTTTCTCTGCCTGCTTTTCAAATTCTCTCCTTATCTTTAATCTTGAGTAATGTAATTATGATGTGCCCTGGTATGTTCCTCCTTGAGTCTGACTTCTTTGGGACACTCTAAGCTCCCTGAACTTCTTGGAAGTCTATTTCCTTTGCCAGATTGGGGAAGTTCTCCTTTATTATTTGTTCAAATAAGTTTTCAATTTCTTGCTCTTCCTCTTCTGCTTCTGGCATCCCTATGATTTGGATATTGGAATGTTTAAAGTTGTCCTGGAGGTTCCTAAGCTTCTCCTCATTTTTTTTTTTTGGAATTCTTGTTTCTTCACTGTGTTCTGGTTGAATGTTTATTTCTTCCTTCTGGTTCAGATCTTTTATTTAAGTCCCGGTTTCCTTCCTTTCACTGTTGGTTCCCTGTATATTTTCCTTTATTTCACTTTGCACGGCCTTCACTTTTTCCTCTGTTTTGTATTCAACCATTTCTGTGAGCATCCTGATTACCAGTATTTTGAACTCTGCATCTGATAGGTTGGCTATCTCTTCATTGCTTAGTTCTGTTTTTGGAGTTTTGATCTGTTTTTTTCATTTGGGTCATATTTCTTTGTTTCAGCACACCTGTTATGTTGTAAGGGGCAGAGCCTTAGTTATTCTCCAACGTGGGGCAACCCACTTGGCTGAGTTGTGGTGCTGTATGTGGGGGAGGAGTTAGAAAGGGAACAATGCCACTTTCTCAGCTCTCAGCTTTCAGTCACTTCCTCCACTACCCACAAGCAAATCGAGCCCCTGTGGTGCTGATTCCTGGGTGGGTGGGTTTGTGTATGTTCTAGGACCCCATGGGTCTCTCCAATGAACTCTGCTGTGAGGCTGGGAGTTTCTCTCACCACTGCAACCCCACATGTTCCAGCAGAGGTTTTGAGGCTTTCGTTTCCCACACTGGAACCCTAGGTTGTGCGGTCTGTCTTGCTCCCCAGCTGTTCTTCCGGGTTTATCCACATGCAAACTGTCCCTCCAGCTGCTGCCTTACTTCAAGTCCTCTCCCTGCCAGCTGCCCGTCTCTGCCCTTTCTACCATTCTGAATAAGTGTTTTTTCTCTAACTCTTTGGTTGTTGGACTTATGTACAGTTCGATTTTCTGGCAGTTCTGGTTATTTTTTGTTTTTAAGTGCATTGTCCTTCTTTTGGTTGTGCAAGGAGGCAAAGGGTATCTATTTATACCTTTGGTTGTTGGACTTATGTACAGTTCGATTTTCTGGAAGTTCTGGTTATTTTTTGTTTTTAAGTGCATTGTCCTTCTTTTGGTTGTGCAAGGAGGCAAAGGGTTTCTATTTATCCAACCCTCCATCTTGGCTGGAAGTGCCAACCTACCCATTGTTAAAGAAAGGGAATTGAGGCCCAGTGGGTGAAAGTGCCTTCTCCAGGTCACAAAACCATAAAGGTGGTTGTACTGGGCCACAATCTCCAAACTTCCAAGGTAATTTTTTTTCTGTTATAACAGTTACACAATTTTCATAACTGAGAGGGCCTTTAAGGTGACCAGTTCCAATATATTACAGAGAAAACTAAGGCCAAAAAAATCTCAACTGTCTTGGTCAGGATAATACTTAATGCTTGCATATTTCAGAGCTTTGGGCCAACTTTTGTTACCATGGGTTTAGTGCTCTTGACATTCTGCTAGTCAGCCCAGTGTGATTATTTAGAGCAGGAGCCCCCAAATCCCTGTCAGTGGACTGGTGATGGGCTGTCAACACCAGAATCACTTAAGGGATATTTAAAAATAAAACTTGCCCCCCTGTACCCCCAGCTGGTATGGCTCAGTAGATTGAGTGCCAGCCTGTGAACCAAAGAATCACTGGTTTGATTCTTTGTTGGGGCACATGCCTGGGTTGCAGACCAGGTCCCCAGTAGGGGTTACAAGAGATATAACCACACAGTGGTTACCACACAGTGATTGTGTTTCCACACAGTGATTTTTCTCTTTCTTTTTTTAAAATATATTTTATTGATTATACCATTACAGTTGTTCTACTCCCCCCCTTCATTCCCCTCCACCCGCACACTCCCTCCCCCACCATTCTCCCCCCCTTAGTTTATAACCACGTGTCTCAGGTTCTTTAGATTCTATATTTCCTCCACTATTCTCGCCCTCCCCCCTATTTTCTACCTACCATCTAAGCTATTTTCTGTGCCTTCTCCCCCCTTTTCCCCCTCCCACCCCCCTGTTTCTAACCCTCCATGTGTTCTTCATTTCTATGGTTCCACTCCTGATCTAGCTGTCCTCTTGGTTTGCTTTTGTTTTAGGTGTGCTTGTTAATAACTCTGTGTTTGCTGTCCTTTCACTGTTCATATTTTTCATCTTCTTTTTCTTAGATAAGTCCCTTTAGCATTTCATATAATAAGGGCTTGGTGATGATGAACTCCTTGAACTTGACCTTATCTGAGAAGCACTTTATCTGTCCTTCCATTCTAAATGAAAGTTTTGCTGGATAAAGCAATCTTGGCTGTAGGTCTTTGGATTTCATGACTTGGAATACTTCTTTCCAGCCCCTTCTTGCCTGTAAGGTCTCTTTTGAGAAATCCGCTGACAGTCTGATGGGTACTCCTTTGTAGGTGACTGTCCCCTTATCTCTTGCTGCTTCTAGGATTCTCTCCTTCATTTTAGTCTTGGCTAATGTAATTATGATGTGCCTTGGTGTGTTCCTTCTTGGGTCCAACTTCTTTGGGACTCTCTGAGCTTCCTGGATTTCCTGGAAGTCTATTTCCTTTGCCAGACTGGGGAAGTTCTCCTTTATTATTTGTTCAAATAAGTTTTCCACTCGTGGCTGTTTCTTTCCCCCTTCTGGTACCCCTATAATCCGGATGTTGGAACGTTTAAAGATGTCCTGGAGGTTCCTAAGCCTCTCCTCATTTTTTTGAATTCTCATTTCTTCATTCCTTTCTGGTGGGATGTTTTGTTCTTCCTTCTGGTCCATTCCATTGATTTGAGTTCCAGTTTCCTTTCCATCACTATTGGTTTCCTGTGCATCTCCCTTCATTTCAATTAGTTTAGCCTTCATATGTTCCTCTAATTTGTGACTATGTTTCTCTAATTTGTGACTATAATCTACCAGTTCTGTGAGCATCCTGATAAACAGTGTCTTGAATTGTGCTTCTGAGAGGCTGGCAATTTCTCGGTCGCTTAGAGTTATTGGCTCTGGGACTTTGAGTTCTTCTTGCACCATCTTTTGGGCTGTTCGTGCCTGTTCCGTAGCAGGATCAGAGCCCTAAAGTGTTCAGTAGAACAGGGCAACTAAGTCGCTGGGTTGTGACGTTGTATGTGGGGGCGGGGTCAAAGAGGGACAATGGCTTCCCGTCTGCCACCTGCCGCCGCGGCCCAGGTGCTGCAGCCACCACCGTCACCAGGCCCACGCGTTTCGTTCCACTGCACGCAAGTGTGGCACCGCCGTCAGCCCTCCACTGCTGGGTTCGCCCCGTGGGGCCTGTGTGGTCTGTCTCACTGTGTGCGAATGTGCGACCGAGGTCAGTCTGCCCCACACCCCGACTGGTTCCAGGCTGCCTGCCCGCCTAGGTCTGGGGATCTGTCCTGCCCGACCCAGCTCCGCTGCTGGCTCTGCCTCTCTTACCGTCCCCGTTGAACGGTTCATAGTTGTCGGACTTCCATATAATTCCGTTTTCTGGTCTTTGGGTGCGTCCTAGTTCTCCAAACCTTTGTTGTGTTCAAACTTGGTTGTGGGAGAAGGCACAGTGTTTCCACCTATGCCTCCATCTTGGCGGAAGTCCGATTTTTCTCTTTCTTTCATACTCCCTTCCCCTTTCTCTAAAAATGAATAAATAAAATCTTTAAAAAAATAAAACTTCCCATGTCCCATTCTTTGAAGAATGTCCCATTCTTCCCATGTCCCATTCAGTTTCAGTTGGTCTGAGGTGCAGGTCTCAGGAATCTGTGTCGTTTGCTCTCCAGCTGATTCTGGGGGACACTGGATTGGGGAACCATTACTAACAGAAGTCAGTGTTTCACGTTCCATTCTTTTCTGCTGAGATTGGCCTATGATAATTTTCAGCTAATGGCTAGACAGTTGCTGGACAGCTAAATCATGGGCCACTAAGAAGCTTCTAAGATTTTAATCTGCAAAGCCAACCTCAAGGTGATTAGAGCAAGGAGAGAGCTGCCCTTGCCAGATGGAGATTGATCCATAAGGGAAGCACGTCCAGGAGAACAGAAAGTGATCTAGGGAGCTCTGGTCTCACCTCCCACACATGGGTCACCACTAACTCAGAATTTGTAACTTGACTTCACTTGGGGGAACATCATTTTGAAAAAGCTATCAATTTAAATATTTTAAAATAACATTTGAGAGAACACCATTAAAAGATGTATATAGAAATTGTAATAGTGAATCATCATAAATAATAGACAAAGATGGAAAATTATATTTTGTCAAGTTTTAGAAAATAAGAACTGGGAGGGCTTTTTAAATCCTTTTAGTGAAGGGATTCTAGACACATCTGAGGGTGTGGACTCTCCCTTGGTAACTCTCCCTCTCTTAGTAGAGGTTCTCAATAGAGACTACACACCTCTTGCTGGTGACTGGTATCGTTTTTCTGTCCAGCAGCCTTTTCTTTTTTTTACTTTAGGGACTCACCCTTACTTACTGTCATTCCAAGTGGACTCATCTATGGGTTTCAGGGGTAGGCACATGACCCAAGCTTGGTGGATCAGAGCCCTCTATCTTTTGCCAAAACATTTGCCTCAGGGTCCGGCCCTGGGCCAAGAGCACCAGCCCTGAACTTTTGCTAGAAGTACTAGGAAGGAGGCACTGTGTTTCTAAACTGGCAAGATACAGTGTTGGAGTTGCTGGTGGGTATCTCTCCACTGTGAAGGGAGACGCTGACTTACAAAGAAGTCAGTGTAGAGGAAAATAGAGGTAGGAATCAGAAAAAGATTTTAAAAAATATCTAGCCCTCAGTATCTGGCCCAGGTATTTCTGAAGTTTGGTGCATTTTTTGTGTTTAAACTAATTTAGTTGAATTTCAGCAACTTACACTAAAAATGTTTTCTCTCTTAATATGACTTTGCTGACAGTATGGGTGAAATAGCTTCATTTTCTCATTCGGGGTAATTGGCTTTCAGTGATACCAAAGCCAGATAGCACTTGGAACACTTTTCACACAGTGTTCCCTCCACTGATATAAACATTGACCACATTCTAATAAAAGCTGGCTTTAGGAAAGCATATGTAATTTCCTAGGGGCCAAAGTCCCTCAGTGTTCCTCAGTAAGGATGCATGACTCCTTCTATCTTCCATGCTGGAGCTGGGGCGGCTGCTGGGCTGATCTGCTCACTTTACTCTGGCCATCTGTCTGCCTCTCTCTTAGTGATCTCAGCTGCTTCTGATGGCAGCATCACCTGAATTTTTGTCTCACCTTTTCTAGAAGGCTACAGACAACCTCAGCGTTCACAGAGAAGGATGTGATGGTGCCTAGGAGCCCTCTGCCTAACCTGATTAATGATTATAGCTCCTATACAAAAATACACCACTTTTGCAATATTCCCGTATTTAGCAGAATGGAATGGTGAGATTCAGGCTCAGGTCAGACTTGCTGGTTGTGTGAACATTGGCAACTTACTAACCTCATCAGTGAAATGTGGGTATTAATAGTAACCTCCTAGGGGAGTTGGAAGGCTTCTATCAAATCTACAAGCCTACTCTATGATGATCATTATTCACATCTTACGGATGAAACTGATTAACTTGTCCAAGGTCATGGATCTAGTAGGTAGCCACATTGAGGTACAAATCCAGGTCTCCCTGAGTCTAAAACACATGCTGTTAAGCACTATGTCCACTGCCCCAAAGAGAGAAATATTGTAGGCACCAAAACAATAGACCTGAAAAGCAGGAAAACATGGATCAGGTTTCACTTCTTCAGTTCCCTACAGAGGTTACTTTGCCTTATTTATTTATTTATTTACTTATTGCATGCTGCAAATAAGAAATTTAGAAAGAAGCCCTACTGTATGTAAATCCGTTAAGGGTAGGGACTACTTCTTGCTCGTTTTTGTTTTCTTTGTATCATCTACCATAATGCTTTGAACATAGTAGGTGTTCAATAAACACCTTCAATGAAATTGAGCTCGTTGTGTCCATAGGTGTAAATACCAATTAATAGCCTTGGGCTACTGGGGACACTGCAGGCTCCTAAGTGGGGTATCCATCTGCCAGTTTACAGAGCTCTGCATTATCAATATATACTTGGTTTTTAAGCACTTCATAGCATGGTGCCACTGCTGGACACTATATGAATTTTGACTTTGCTCCTTAAATAACTATATAACTGTACCCAAGTCACTTAGATTTTCTAAGATTCAGCTTTCTCATTTGGAAAACAATACTGTTACAAAATTACAGAAGATAGAATGATAATATAGATAAAGTACGTAGTATAGTGCCTAACTCATAGTAAATGCTTAACAAGTGTCACCTATTATTATAATGAAATTAAAATATTAAAGAATATTTTCATATAAAGTTCTGAGGGTGTTTTTAGAGTTTTAAAATGTGTGTGGGTGTACAGGATCAATGGCCTGAAGAACAGCTGCCCTAGGACCTGGCGCTGTTAAGAGGACTGACTTCCCGGACACAGTTTTATTGGGAATTATTGTTAAAAGCTTTAGCGAAGGAAGGTGCTCCTCTGGAGCTTCTCTGAGTGGTGTTGACCATGGATATAAATCCCTTTCTAGGAATAATTTCAGAGGCCATAGACTTTCAGAAAGGGTTAGTATCAAGCTTCTTGCCCTTTAGGTCTCCATGGATTAATTAATTAAGTTAGTTCCCAATCTTTGTCCTTGTGGACAAGGTTTTAGGAAGATTTACAGTCTGTTTTATTTTATTTTATTTTTTTATTGATTTTTTTGATAGAGAAAGGGTGGGAGAGGAAGGGAAGGAAAGAGGTGGGGAGAGAGAGAGAGAGAGAGAGAGAGAGAGAGAGATTTGTTGTTCCACTTATTGATGCATTCACTGGTTGATTCTTGTATGTGCCTGACCTGGGATGGAACCTGCAACTTTGCTGTATTGGTATGATGCTCTCTAATCAACTGAGCTACCTGGCTACGGCTTACTGTTTTAATGAGGATTTACTCAGGAAATAGATTTTGTCTCTTTCATCTTCCAGCCCATCCTAATTACCCCTAGGAAGCAGGTGGGCAAGGGCAAGGTTATTCTTTGGGGGTAACCAGTGGCCAGGATTCTTTGTGGGGCTTGGAATTCACAGTAGGGGGTGTGGCTGCTTCTCAGATATGCAAACAGGAAGACTGAAGCTGCTTAAAGCTATTTCATTTCCTCCAGCTTTATGGATTTTCTACAAAGTAGGACTGTTCTAGGGGATGGAGTGTGGAGTGGGGTAGAAGAAAGAATGCCAGCTACCCAAGACGCACTCCTGACCTGGTGGGAAAGATGGATATAATAATAGCGAACCATAATGCAAGGCAGAATGAATGATGAGCCTTGCTCATGGTAAAAGCAATGGGCTGAGAAAGCCAGAGAAAGGAGAAATCCATCTAACAGAATGGAGGCGAAGGACTAACAGTTTTAATAGTAGGAGACTGTGCAAAGAGCATTGCAGTTGGCTAGAACAGCCTGGGCCCAGACGCATGTACTTTGATAAATAGGGCTCATCAAGTTGTCTGGGTAACTGCAGTGAGGGAAAAGCTGAGCTAGATTTTAAAATTTCACCTTCAGGACTTTCTAGGGCTGTTGTAGGTCTATCCCTGGATGCCCAATGCCCTTGACAGCAATCCTATTAAAATACACATACATCCCACTTTAAGACCGAGGTATAACTGTAAGAGCTGAGATGAATGAGTAGAGCTCTTCCTGGGTGGTCCAGTGTACCCATGGCTGTGGTCCTAGGACCAGTGCCAGTCTAGGTAAAGTTCAGAATCAGTTCGGGATAATGATACAGGGTGCAGCCAAAGGGGGGGGGGGGCAGGAAAGATTTGGAATAGTGTCCAGAACTCAAAGTGTATAGGAATATTGGAGGGTCCTCACCCCTTCCCCCCCACAGGTGTGAGTTGGGGGAAGGGACACATAGACCAGGAACATGCGGGGCTGTTTTGTAAAGCCACAGCCCTGCAGCTAATCCATGGCCTGGTCATTTAACATATCTATAGCCTTTGGCGGGTCACTTGGATATGTTAAATGGCTGTGGGCAGGCTTGGAGCTAGGGGAATGAAGTCACTTCCCCCCAAGATGTGACTGGGGGGCAGATCCCCTGAGTTACAGCACCTGCGTGGGGGCTTGGAGGAGATTGGCTCTAGGACATGGGACCATACCTGCCCAGACTAACAATGGCAGCCCAGTAAACTTATAATAATACAGAAATACTGGCAGGTGTAACTGGGAGGAGTCGGAAATAGGGGTACAGAGGAAGATGGGCACCGGGGGATTTAAACCCAGACACGGCAGCCATTAGGGGGAGAGACATGAGGTTTCAGCAGAGTGAGGACCCTCTGTAGCCATTAGGAGAGAGAGAGCCACACGGGTCTCAGCAGGGTGCAGACCCCCTCTTGGCCAGATGAAAGGGAAGACCACGCAGCTTTGCCAGAATGGAGATCCCTGCAGCTAGGTGAAGAAGAAAGATGTGCGCTTTTGGTGGAGTGCGGCTTTGGTAGAAGAGGCCCACGCAGCTTTGGCCTGCTCCCTTTGGTTGAGTGGCCTGGAAAGCGAGAGAGACTTTGACTGGAACTTGGTACAAAGAACTCTTGCCAGTGAAAGGTGCCGCATGACTTTGGATTAATTGGAGATCCTGCCTGGACAGCTCACGTGCCAGCAACCTGAAAAACAGACGTGTGCTCTTTTCCTGATTTACAGTACCCGGAGTTGGGACAGTGGGAGAAGGGAGCGCTGTGTGTGTGTGTGTGTAGGTGTATACCCTTAAAGACTTAAATATTTTAAGGAAGGCATTAGGCCTGAATAGCATTAAATAAACATTTTGTTTCCTTTTCACAAATCTCTGGCATTGAGAGATGTCTTTCCAATTGGCGGCGGACAGAAGAGCCCAATAGATATTAGTGTATCGTCCTTGGGAGGGGCCCCTGTTTTCTGTAGCAGTTTTTGGCATCCCTCGGTGGGCCAAGTATTGCTCCCCCCCCTCGGACCCTTTGTTCGGTAACAATAAGATTTGTACAGAACTCGAGAGAAAACATTTAGAAACTTTGAAAGTAATTTGACACGGCCACAATAACCAAGCATGTGATCATTTTTCTAATAATGCATTTTTATTCTAACTTCTGAAAATATTGGCCCACAATACATGTGGAAATACATTGGAGGTTTTTAAATCTCTATGGTCCAAGCCTTTTTAAACATTGAAAAAAAATTTAAGTTGAGAAGCACTGATCTAGTTGGATTAATATTACTTTTTCAAGAAATTTGAAGTTGGAGATGACAGAGAAAGAATTGGTGAACTTGAGGATAGATTAATAGAGGTTACACAGCCTGAATAGCAGAGGGGAAAGCGATGGAAATATCTGTTACTCACCATCATCTCTGCATTACAGTACAGTGTGCCTAAACATTCTGACTTATTTGAAGATCATTTTGTGGCAAACACACAAATCCACTCAAACTAACCTAAAATAAAATAACGTGTATGTGTGAGGGTGGGGAGGCTTTTATTAGAAGACTGCAGAAGCACCTCAAAGGATTCAACTGCAGGCCACGGGATCTAATGAGTGATGGAGCAGGAAATGGAATTGAGGCTGCTTCTCTTTCCTTTTCTCTCTCCCACCCTTCTCTCTCTCTTTCCCTCCGCAATGGATTCTGTGTTGCACAACCCAGATCCTCATTCAGTAATAAAGGGCTTATTGTCCAGCTGTGCCAGAAGATGGGCCTCTGCTGTCTCTCTTCTTTGGGGATTGCCTTGGCTGAAATACCAGCCTCATCTAAGGCCATACTTTCTCCTGAGGGCAGCCTACATCCAATGACTCAACACGGAGGTATAAAGGCCTGGTCTCTTGCTCCAAGTTGGGACAACTGGGAAGAGGCATCTCAGCTCTAGAGCTTCCTACAGGGTCTCTTTAATGAGAATTGCATCACAGCTCAGCTTCTTTCTGCCAAATTCTTCTTTCTCCTCCCTTCTAGGTGTTGCTCTCAAGGGCACTACCTAATAAAGATTTGTATATTAACTTCTCAGAGTCTGGTTCTCAGGTGACCCAACCTGGGACACTGTACCCCCCAATCTTCCTCCACTCCCTCCCCCACTTCCTTTTCCTCTCCCTTTTTCCCTCCTCCCCTCTCCTTTTTCTTACCTCTTTTATCCCCTCCCCTCTCTCACTTTTCTTCCCTCCCTCAGACTTCTTTCTGAGCTTCTACTTCATTCTCTTCTCACTTTTGAGACCAACTTTCTCTGCTTGTCTGGTACATGGACCATCGTGGCTGCTTCAGAATGGTATGTTCAGCTACTCAGTCACTGTCACTGTGGCTTATGCTGTTGGCATCCCACCCACATGTCCTTTGCTGGGCTGAAGTACCCATCCTGCCGCTGGCATGGGTGCTAGTAAATGGCAGCTCACATGTGCACCCTTCTGCGGAGCATTGCCCTTAGCCAACTGGAACCTTCTCTGCTGGAGATGCCTGAGAGGTTATGCCTCATGCTTTCTGGGTGTTGAATATCAGTCAGACAGAGGGGGATGCTCTAAGAATCCATCCCCCTTGCTTCAAGACAGGATACACTCTGTGGTACAATTCATGCTCTAGAGTTCCCCATGGGGTCAGACTGAAGCCAGACTTCTAACTGGCATCTTTGCCTAGCATTTTCCCCTGCTCTTCGCTCCTCTCACCACCTTTCAGTGTAGAGTGTAGAGACAACACTCCCTCAGTAAATCTAACCTGATTTAAGATCATCACCTTATAATTCTGGTGCCTGTGGCTAATGACACAGCCTCTGCTATTCTAATGCTAAATATCCAGGAGGGAACACTGAATTGGTGCAGGCTGAGCCCAGCTCAGCTTCTGGGTTGAACACCTGCATCAGGGTTCACTCCAGATCCAGTCATCTGAGGCTGGAGGGGAGGCAGAGTGATACGGTACACAAGGTAGATGAGGGATGCAGGGAGAGAGGGTAACTCACAGAAAGTGGACCCTACCATCTGTCCTTCTCTGTAGTCTTTTTAAAATTTACTTTCTCAGCCAGCCTCCTCACTTCTCCCCTCTCTCCCATCCACAATCCCAGGTTTGAAATGAAGAGGGAGGTTTTGAAGGGCAGCACCATGTTATGGACCAAGGACTGGACCAAGTGTTCACTTCCCTCACCCCACTTGCTTCACATCACTGGGTTTCAGATTCTTAAATCTGAATTTGTAAATTAGAGAGTGGGTTTGCTAACTTGAAGAGTCAGTGCTATGAAAACAAACAGGGCAGAGTATAAATCTTTAATCTCTGCATCCCTGAGTTCAGCACAGTGCCTGGCACAGAGTAAGAACGCTGATAACATATTGAAAACTGGAGAAAACTGGAGAGCCTTTGGAAACAAAATGACAGTGTATTTCATTAAGATAATAAAGGTAGAGCACAACCCTAAAGCATGCAGTATGAAGGGTGTGGAACCCATTCACACTTGCTAAGTGCTAATTTGTGCCAGTTCTGTGCGAAGCACTTCAAACGCTATTCCCAGTAATCTGTAGTGTGACAAAGCACCCCAAAACGTAGCTGTTTAAAACAACCGTTTTATTACACATGTAGGCTCTATGGGTCAGGAATTTAGGCAGAGGATCATGGGGTTGGCTTGTCTCTGCTCCATAATGTCCAGGACCTTGGGAAGATTTGATGGCTGGTGGTGACTTGACCGCTGGGAGCTGGAATCCCGTGGAGACATCACTCACATGACTGGTGGTTGGTGCTGGCTCTTGGCTGGGATCTCAGTTGAGGTTGTCAACCAAAGGCTGGGCTTCCTCACAGAATGGTTGCTTCAGGCTGCTAGGACTTTGTACGTGGCAGTTCAGGTTCACAAGGCAAAAGCTTTATTATTTTATAACCCAGACTCCAAAGTCAAATTGCATCATTTCGCTCCTCCGCATTCTGTTGGTTACAAGCCCATCCAGATTTAAGAAGAGGGGAATTAGGCACTACCTCTTGATGGGATGGGGGCAAGATTCTCGTAACACACGTGGGATGGGAGACATTGTTGCACCGTATTTGAAAAGTTCAACTGGCCATGTGTACATTCTCTCACTTAATTCTTCCCCTGGCGTAGGCATTAACGCCCCTTTACAGAGGAAGAAACTGAGGCTCAGAAAAGTTAAGCAACCTGTTTGTAGACAAAGCCAGTACATGGCAGGGCTGGATTTAAACCCTGTCTCTACAAAGCAGTTGTTCTCCAACAGCATACATGCTGTTTCTAAGAAAAGGGAACTGAAAAATAACACATACAAAGGCCATTCTTCCCTATGTGCAGGACCGGGACTGGGTAGGCCTTCTTCTACACCAAAATCCCAGTGTCAGCATCAATATCTGTGCCATTCTGCAAAGGCGTCTGGTTCCTGTGCATAACTTCCCAAGGTGTTGCTTCCAGGAGGCTGTATAACTATTGTGTGTACATTTGATGCCTCAAGTTTGCCAGATATGTGCTGGCAGGGTTGCTGTCCTCCCTCCCTTCATCCCAGGGGCATTTGGTCAAAGCCCCCGGGGAACAATGGGCTGGAGGAAGCTCTAATCCCTTCTGTAAAGTCAGCACACAGGACCAAGTGCCAGAAATAGTGTCTCTGCCTTGACCCCCTCTGAAATCATATCTTCCTTTAAGTCCAAACAAGGACCACTTCTTCCAGGAAGACTTTTCTGATGCTCTCATGATACCTATAATTGGAATGTTCAGATGATACCTGGCACTTAACTGCTTACTCTGCTATGTCCTAACCCCCGACGAGTTTTCTAAGGCCCTACAGGGCAAGGACCATGCCTTACTCTTCCTCAATTCTACCCCCACCATAGGAACATCTTGTTCTTATTAAGCACTCAATAAATGATGACTGATTAGATCAAAGAGCCTCATAAAGTTTATTATTATAACAGGACACATGTGTACCCTTGGAAGCATTTTTGAGAGCCTCCAGAGCGCGCGGGCATTGTGCTAGGGTCTAGTGGCCTTCGTGATCCAGGAGCAGGGATTTAGAAGATCAAGTAGGAGCCTCCTGGGCCCTCTGGGCCTGTCAGTAACGTATCGAAATGGGTCTCTAGATGTGAAGCATCCTTGGTCAGATTAAGAGGCCTTCATTTCAGGTATATTTGAGGCAAATGCTATAAAGTCACAATCTCTATCATCTGTCAGATGATTCTGTAGTCAGGCATTCAGAAAGTCCCTGAATAGGGTTTTTTTTTTAAATTCAAAATCTTGACTTTAGCCTCTCCTATAAGCTGTTTGAATGATTGCTGTATCTGGAGCTGTTGGACAGGAAAGAGTGGCCTTACTGTTCTTTATTTCCAATTAGTCATCTTGTATTGAGCAAATTTCTCTGCCTTCCTTTCATCACTACTTTACTTCAAAGTGTTCCTTAAAGCCACAGATTTTGGAACCACCTTTGAATGTTCAAAATCAGCTAATACACCTGTTTATAAATTACAGATAATCAATATCAGTGTTTCATCGTCACTCATTATTCACAGCATAAACTCTTGATTCAGATATGACCCTATTATATAAAACTATTTCCTCAACACACTATCGCCAAGAAAAAACTCCTATAAATAATTACCTTTGGGATATGAAAGAAAATGTAAACATTTTATTTGGCAGTTGTTTCCGAACACATGAATAAATAAGTGGAAAAGTACATATTAATATTTCTCTTTTAGAGTAACAGATACCATTAACTGCTTATTTACACATCTTCACTGCAAAGAACAGTTACACAATTCAATTTTCTCTTACAAAAGGTAACTTCCCACGCCACTGGACTGGACAGTTAGGGATGGAGATACTGGTGGTGCTGGGTTCTAGCAGTCTCAGTGTTTGAAAGGCATTCCTTTGCAAGTGTGATAAGAAGTCATCATGCATTGAGTTCATCCGGACCAGGTACTATAGAAAGTTTCTGGTGGCAGCCACCGAATTTGTGTGTCATGCGCTTAAGTCAACTATGACATGTTTGTAAATCTGTGTATTTCCCTTAAAACTGGAAGCAAAAAGAAAATTACGTTTATTAATGGACACGTGTGTGAATGATCTTGGTGCCTGAACATTTAATTCCTGAAATTTCACAAATTTGACTTTCTCTGCATCCCAGTTATATACTTGAGTAAAAGAGTAATCACTTCCAAGAATTGCATATTGATAGTTATTTATCTGAAGAGGCTGGAACACCATAGATCCTCGTGATGGCATCCTCTGAATATCCTGAAAGGAGGAGCCTCCCCACCTCATCACTTTGGAGTCTCCAATGAATCTTGTCAAGCAAATGTACACTTCACCTTTCACCGAGAAGTGCTTTACGGCATATACATCCTCCATGTTAGGGATGTCAGTTTGGTTCATGAATAGTTGTGTTGCTTTGTTCCACTGATAAATTACCGGGCGCTGGGAACTACTGGAGAGGATTAAATGAGGCGTTCTGAGTGCCTGAGGTGGTCTGGCCATTTCTAGATACTCCACGTCGGTGTCCCTGTACCACGCGTGCAAGGACTGATGAGAGTAGAATCCATTCCCATTCCACTTGTAAATGGTAGTGAAACCAGCTTTTGAACTGTCAGCAACAACAAAGTACCAGTTGTTTTCGATCTTGAACGTTTCAATGTCATTGGGTTTTCGGATTTTGAGAATTTCGATATCCTGGATTTTTATGAATTTATTCGCAAAACTGTCTCGCTTATAGATGTGAGAGCCGCCAAACAGCTGGGCCACAATAACATAGAGCTGAGTTTCAATGACTATAGGCTTGCATACTACAGTGGACGTGCCTGGGAAAAGACAAATGAGAGATTAGTTGGATGGTCATCCTCTTTTGGAGAGTACAAACATTGTCCTGTCACGTCCAACCCGCTCTAGATTTTCAGGGCGCATGGCTATAGTCTGAGTTTTCTTCTCGTTTCATGCAGAAAGCAAGCATTGCTTTCCCTAACACATCATGAATTAATCTTCGTAATTGTAGTGGAAATGGCCATTTATTGACACCTGTTATGTACTTTGCCAAATCATCTCATTAAAATTTCCCAACAAGCAAAAATTCCTTTTGCACATGAGCACACTGAAGTTTGGAGAGGTTCAGTGCTGCTAGGAGAAGGCAGAGTGGGATTCAAACCCAGCCCTACCAGCTTTGCTACGGGGCTGGCAGTTAGACGTTCCAGGGCTTCCATCTTGGGCTGGGATCCCACAAGGTTCTAGAAGTTTTGAGTGGTGGTCTGGGCAGCCCACAGCTCCACCAGTAATTGCTTTGCTCTAAGTGTGAACTGCTTTTTGCTCTAGAATAACCTGACTTTCCCCTGAGAAAGGAATGTAATGCCACTTGTCATTTTTCTGAATCTTCATGTCACTGGTGTCAGGATAGAAGAAAGAGGGGTACAGAGATGATGCATGTGAATGTTACTTTGGGAGATCTCAGAGAACAGCATGAGGTCTGTCAGTGGCCTAACTCAGGATCTTTTTGCTAAGAGCTTAATATTTGTTAATAGATTCTGATCTCCTAGAGGGAGCTTGGCTCTAGGAAATCCAAAGAGGGACAGGGCAAATCTAGGCTCTAGGCCACAGCAGGCTTAGGGGCCTCTGAGGCAGTAAGTGCTGCATCAATGCTCTCTCCTAATTGGCTCCATTCATAGGCAAATATTATTCTATTTGTGACCATTTCAGGACTCAACTGATTGTACAACCTCTGGAAAATTACTTAAGTTTTCCAGGATTCGGTTTTCTGTTCAAAGAGCATGGGAACTCAATCAGGGATGGCCACTAGATTTTAGCTAGGTACCCATATTGATTGCCTGATTGATAATAGTAACTGCCCAGAGAACTATGTTGAGAAGGATTCTGTGGCCATGTCTGCACTCTGCAAGAAAGAGCACCATGGTAGATTAAGTGTCTGTCTGGGGGTGAGGAAAGGGATGGTGATCCCATATGTGACACATATTTGTCATTTTATACTAGATGATGCATTCTGAAATCTGCAAATATATGATTAATTTCTCTTTCAAGTGCTCATCTGAAGATTCATTCCAAGTAATTGATGGACTGTAACAGGTAAGAAGAACCTGGTTTAGACTACACAAAGCTCTGTTCTAATCCATTGGAAAACCAAGGGGGCAGAGGGAGAAAGGGAAGCAGAGTCTCCTTCCTTGAGAAAGAAGTAGGGTTCTAGAAGGGTTTCAGTTGGAAGGGGAGTCCTTCATCTGCCCACCTCAGTCTCAAGCAAGCCCCAGACTTGTATTGATCCTTTGAGCAATGGGGCTGGATGACCACCAACAAAATCTGATTATGACCCTCTCAGTCTTGTCTATGAGCTTTTCAGAGCAAGTTTAAAGGTATTAGAAACTAAAGCTGGTGTAAACATTTCAGGGAACGCCCCATCTTCTCATTTATGACTGTAAAAATTTCAAGTTGTTGAAATGAGGAAAACCCCCAAAAATCACCTGAGTAAAAGTTTTCATGGAAAAAATAGATTTCCATGGTCAAATTAAATGCAAAAAATACTAGAAAGAGATGTGTTTTTTTTTACTGCAGGACTTCTCAGAGCCTCTAATGTGTATTACTATGAATCTCCAAGAGGGAGATATGATTCACAGACTTACTGGACTACAAAACCTTTTTATCTAAGCATATATCAACATTTTGCAGAAGTAATGTTTGTGCAACAAAGTTTGAGACTCATTGATCTAAAATAACCTCCTTATTTATTTACTTATTTTTTAAAGTATTTTATTTATTTATTTTTAGAGCGAGGGGACAGGAAGGAGAAAGAGAGGGAGAGAAACATCAATGTGTGGCTGCCTCTCATGTGTCCCCCACTGGGGACCTGGCCTACAACCCAGGCATATGCCCTGACTGGGAATCGAACCAGCAACCTCTTTCTTGCTTCACAGGCCCTCACTCAATCCATTGAGCTACACCAGCCAGGGCTAGCCTCCCTATTTTAAAGTTAGGAAAAAGAAGGACCTAGTGAGAGTGAGTGGCTTACAAAGTCAGTTTGTGGCAGAACATGGATTTGAACTCATGAATCCTAATCCAACACTTTTTCTTTGAGGAAAAAAAATCATCCATCTTTTATTGCATATTTACTAAACTAGATCCTATGCTAAATTTCTTGAACATATGATTGCATTATCTTTAACAACCCTATGAGTTAGGTATTATTATTCCAATTTTACAAGTAAGGAAATTAAGGTTTAGGAAACATTTCTGAGTCACTTAGTAAATGATAGAGTTGGTATTCAAATGTCTCTAAGCCTGCCTAATATCAGGCATCTTTTCCTTTTGCCCTCGGCCAAAGCAGCGTAACTTTTCACTCAAAATACGATTAGGTTTCTCATACCTGTAATGTTGTCATAATTCCGGAAGGTCTTTTCTACGTGGTCCCATTCAAGGAAAATGCATTTTCCAGTAAAAGGCTGAGCAATGACTACATACTCATCGTTCATATAAGAAAAAGTATCTATAGACAGTGATTGATAAGGCAGGTCTTGAGACTTTGCAAATTCTGCAAAAATAAGAAGCGATGATGAGTAACTGTGTGCTAATGCCTAGTGTCTTGGCTACATCTCAAACACCTATAACAAATGCATTTATTTTAGAAAAATAGTAAAATGGCAATTTTACTTTGCTTTTAAACACACGAAGTTTTAATGGTTCATAATACTTTAAAAATTAAATTGCTTAGTTGGTTTTTTAAGATATAAAAATATCAGTTCCTGCACATGCGAAAAATGGAGGCCTTCTTTTAATTTTAGGAAGTGGAATGAATGGGAATATATTACCTGTAATGATACAATCAAAGTCCTTGGAGGAGAGACTATTGATTTTGCGCTTCTTGTACTCTGGGGGGCCTTCGCAGTAGATGTCTTCAACTGTTGCGTTGGTATGGCCTAGCCACTCCACCAGCCACTTCAGTTTACAGTCACAATTAAATGAATTCCCTCTCAGGTCCCTGAAAGACAAACTTCAGCTTCTTTTGCACTGTGAGGATCTTACCTTCACAAGTATGTCTTCTATTTCAACAATTAACATGTCCATAATGATGCATAATCATTATGCGCGAAATGCCCCATAATCTACCTCGAACCTGAGTGATTCATTCTGGACTCAGAGAGTTACCACAGTGCCCTTGCAGGCCACCCCAGTCAGAGGAACCTCATAATTTACTCCCTCTTGGGTGTAAAGGTAGCTGGGTCTAGAGCTGTGCCATCCATAGAAATATAATGTGAACCACATATGCAATTTAAAATTTTCTACAAGCACATTAAAAAAGTAAAAAGAGACTGGTGAAATTAATTTTAATTGTATATTTTATTTAGCACAAGACACAAAATATTATCATTTTAATGCGTAGTCATAAAAATTATTAATAAAATATTTTACATTTTTATATTAAGTCTTTAAAGTCAAACGTAGATATTATAATTATGGCATATCTCATTTTGGATGCTAAATTTTTATTAGAAATACCTGATCTGTTCTTAGATTTAATATTATTTCCTAATAAAAGAAATTGATTCATATACCCAAGTTGTTGCAAACAGACTTAAAACTTTTCCAATAACTGAACCGAGAACTAGTTTTTAAATTTAAATTTAGTTTTTTACTTAATTTTTAAAAAATTAACAAAGATGTACAAGTCAGTTTACACTAGGAACACATTTCCAGTGCTCAGTGACCACATGTGCGGTATGGCCACCATACTGGACAGCACAGGTCTAGAGGAGAGCAGGTAGTGATTACTGTGTTATATTTAATTAAATCAAGTGAGCTATTTGCTTTTCTTCTTCCTCACAGACATAATTAATCCTGACCTTGTTTTATGGTCTACAAATTCAGTTTCAATAGGAAATGACTTTGACACAGCAGAGTTAACGCAGACATGCAATAGCTCATGTTCATAATAAACTATACAGCTTAGAGAGTTTAAATTTCCACATACTATCTCAACTCACCAAATTCTGTTTATATGCATTGCTTTCGTTCATAAATTCCATCTCCTTCCTAAAACCCTTCTTCATCACAGAATTCCTAAGACAGCTACTGCCTACTTTTCATATAGCACAAAAATAATTTTTAAATGTTAAAGTTTTTAATTTTTTTTAGGAGACATAGTCAAGAAAACCAAGAAATCCTCTAAAAGGCAAGTTGGCATAGATTCTTGTACTTCTTAGATAGTTCTTGATTTGAGCACATCAAAGTAGGCCCAAGAGACCAAACCCATTATGGGGTTCCCTGGAGACACAGAAAATTTCAAGTGGGTTTATCTTATTTTTTGTTAGTGTGAGGTACAGGCTGACACAGGATATGTCAAAGGGTTCCCAAATAAACTGTATCTACAAGTCAGCCATGGAGTGTCATCTAACTTCTAAGACAGTCCCAGTACTGACCTCATGTCCCAAGAATATTCTGACCCAGAATAATAAATCAACTTTTCGGGGCTATTGTAAACCAGAGTAGGTAACTGTGGTCTGTTGGAGACTTTCTTACAAGTGTCCTGATCCTGGCATTCAGGAGTTGGGGTAAGAGGCATGGAGGAGGGGCTGGGGGAATACTACAAGGAACAAAGAAAGTTTTTCATTAGCTTACTGATTTGAAGTTAAATACTGGGTTTAGGAGAAAATACTTGACTTAGATTTTTTTGTTATTGGAGAAAAGTTGTTTTGAATAGTCTACAGCAAAGTACCTGATAATAAGAAATCTTTTATTTCATATATCCTTTCATTTGTTCCTTAAATACCTTATGGCATTTAAATACCTTTCTGATGTTCTGGAAAGCACTTAATGAAGCTAAATTGCTTTTGAGAGGGTTAGGCATATATTACTTGCTTTGCTTGCAGCAGAATATACAAATTCCTTACAAAGATCTTTCACTCTGAGGCTTAAAGTCAAAGTTTGAAAGCTCTTTTGTTTGAAAAGGGGTCAAAAATAATTAAGTTCATTCCTTTCCTGGGGCTTAAGCCAAATTCCTGGGGATTAAGCCTAGAGTTGTTGTTGAGTGCAACAGAGAGAAAAGACAAACTTTTCTCCCTTCCCCCACTTCCTGCTCCATTCCTCTGTTGACTGACCAACCCATGGGTGTAACCTTTCGTCTTTACTCTGTCAGTTTCCCAGACGCCTTTATATTGTTCCTTTGTAGTCCTATTTTCTGGACCTCATGGGAAAAAAGGCATCCCCAGATTTCTATCTGGGCCTCCTCTTCCCACCCCCTGAAAGTTCCTCATCATCACCCCCTCCCATGCAGACACACACTTTGTCAAAGGACTGCCTAGGCAATATATTTTCAAAATTTCCAGTGGTAAATACCATGAAGAGAAACATTAACCCCACTATATTTAAAATTCAAGCCAACTTAAAATCTTAAATTCTAATTTAATTTTAAAGCCAATTAAAAATTCTAATTATGAATAATAGGCTTTTTTGTTAACTATTGCAAACAAATGAAATAATCAATCAGTGGTTTTGTAGATCTTCTTACACATTTGTTAAAGAATCCAGGCCTTTGAAAATATCTTTTGGGAGCGTCTGGAGATTGTTGTTTGCAAGGCTCCTGGGGAAGAAAAAAAGAGTGATGTGAACTGTAGTCACAATCTAAATAACAAAATTTATAACAAAGCTTAGTTATGAGTCCCTTTTGTTTTTCCCAGACTATACTAAATCGTTTGCAGTACTTGTCTTCTGCTAAGGTACTAATCAGATTCCAGCGACTGCATTTTCAGTTCCTGGCCTCCTTGCTTCAACATTCAGGAGTACTTCAGGTACCATGGTTAAAACAACCTACCTACCCTGCAGAAAATACCAGCAACAAAATGGTACCTGGAAATTGATCTTTCCATTTACAACAGAGGAGTTGTTCACACTCACACATGTTCACCCTAAGAGATGTCTCCCAGAGGGTGACTAAATGGGTGACAGTGTCCATCTCCAAATGCCCTCTCCCCTGTAACAGTGTGCAGCCCAGCCGGGGGCCCCAAATAGGGATTTGGAATGGGGTGCAGAATTCAAGGTGTCCAAGAAATATTAGAAAGATATATACGATGTCCTCACTCCTTCCCCTCCCCAGGTGTGAGTAGGGGGAAGGGACACATGGAGCAGGAACATTTAGAGCTTCATTGTACAGCAACAGATTTGCAGCTAACCTCTGGTATGGTCATTTAACATACCTATAACTTTTAAGTGGTTGCATAGATATGTTAAATAGCTGTGGCCATGCCTTCTGCCAGGGAGATGGAAGTGACTTCCACCCAAGATGTAACTGGGGGGCAGCTCCCCCTGGGTACAGTGCCTGCATAGGAGCTTGGAGGAGATTGGCTCCATGACGTGGGGCCATACCTGCCCAGGCTCGTAATGGCAGCCCAGCAACCTTGGAACAATACAGGAATGCTGGCACGTGTAACTGATTGTAGGAGGAGTTGGAAATAGGGGTGCAGAGGAAGATTGGCTTGGGGATTTAAACCGAGACACAGCTGCCATTGAGAGAGAACCACGAGGTTTTGGCAAAGTGGGCACCCCTGAAGCTTTGGTAGGAGAGAACCCCTGCAGCTTTGGCGAGAGTGAGGACCACGTGGCTTTGGGGTGCTCCCTTTTGCCACGTGACTTGGGAAGCAGGAGAGACTTTGCCTGGAAGAAAAGGGGTGAAAGGGCCCTTGCTGGTGGGCCACGAAAAGATGCCACATGACTTTGGATTAACTGGAAATCCTGGCGAGCAACACAGCTGATGGTGCCAGGAGCCCAAGTCATGGACTTCTTTTCCTGAGATAGGGTACCCCAGATTAGGGCAGAGGGAGAAGGAAGGACTGTGTGCATCTGTGGGTATCTTAAAGGACTTTAATATTTTAATGAAGACATTAGGTCACTACTTTAAGTCTGTATAGCCTTAAGTAAACAATTCCACTCCTTCTCACAAATCTCTGGCATTGAGAGACGTCTTTCCTCTGGCGGTGGGCATAGCAAACCTAGGGGATCCTTTCGGTGATGGTATATTGTACCCCCACCCCTTGGCCCTGTTCTGTAACACCCTCACACCCCTGTTGCTCTTCTTTTCCCTCCTTCCTCACTTGCTCCAAAGAACAGCTTAACCTCCAACTGATGGAGCAATAGCTCCAGAGTTTGGGGTGGGGGGGCCTGTCCAATCTATCCCTTCACCAGCACATCCTTTCTTCCTTCCAAAGTACATGCCCCCTTTTTCTACATTTCCCCCCCGTTTCATTACATTCATTTCACCTCAGAAAACAGCTCTCTCACAAATATCTATCCATCCTCTTTAGTCATCTCCTTTCCCTTTCTTCACATCCTTGCCCTATTACTACAGGAAATGTTTCCACTTTCTCCTAGTTGGTCTTCCATGAGTCACTAGAATGACTCTAATTAAGGTCAAAGAGTAGGAAATAGTCCTGACAGTATCAAGGAAAAGGAAATATGTCCATACTGCAGAAATGTGTACATAACAAAGAGCAGGTGCTATCTGATGGGGAAGTGTTCTAGGTGCTGGTAATTTTCTGTTTTTTTAACCAGCATTGTACATATTCATGTTTTATATTCCTTTAGGGATGTTTTTTTTCCACAATAAAAAATTTAAAACCTAAAACAAAAAAGCCTGTGTGTCGGCCTCCAAAACCCTTGAAAATTCAAATTCCTTTTAAAATAGTATCAAAAATCTTCTGTGTCCTCTACCTCCTCTAATTAATATGAGCTTTCTCAAGTATAAACATTCAAGACTTTTAAAACCTATTTTTTAGTTCATTATGTTTTCCTGAGTTTTGGAAATTACTAGATTGGAAAACTTCTCAATGAACCCTGGCACGTAAGAATGGGAAGTGAATGGGAATGTTCCTGTCGCAGTCTATTTTGTGAAGAAGGACACAGATTTGGAGTCATTCTGACCTTTGAATTCTGAGGCCACTATTTACTGGTTGTAGGATTTTAGTCATGCATCTTCTCTGAGACTTTTTTTTCTTTTTTAAGTGGAGGAATAATAGTTCATGTCATAAGGTTGTCAGAAAAAGTAAATGAGATAACTCAGGACAGACTCTGGTTTTTGGACTGCTCTCAAAAGCAGCTGGGTGGAAGAAGAGGGGAAAAGAAGGAAAAGGGCTTCTGCTTGTCCATTGCTGAAGAATAGCATTGAGAAGATGAACTGCTATGACTGTCTACCTAGGTGATAATAATAAAATGCTGCTAAAGAAGACTATTCAAGAGGATGTTGCCATAATTCATCTTACTGCCTGGTGGTTGAATGAAGAGATTTCCTGGTGTCTTGGACCAGTCCAGAGTTACTCCCGAGGTATGTGTCTCAATTTCTTATCTGGCACAATGTATCTTAGAGTTCTCTCATGCTAACTTCCCTTCAGTGGGCATCCTTCCCCAGAAATGAGGACACAAGCTTGTAGGAGGCTGGGTCATAGGCCAGTGGGCATGGAATGATGAAACAGCAAGTCCTGAATTACTGCTGCCACTAGGTTGAATAGGAAGAGGCACCATGTTTGCATTGCTGCCCCAGGTGGTTCTTTTAAACAATGGGGAAACCTGGGAGTCCCACTTCCTGCCCAAAGGACTAGGGCTCTAGCCTCACATACCCGACATGAAGGCTAACCACAGAAGCAGCTGGGGAGATGGTCAGAGAGAGAGACTTGGAGCTCCCAGGTTTCTGGAATAAAGAGATGGTAATTTTTCATGACAAGATGAAGGACTTATAATCAGTAGATTTTGGAGATGGGGCTGACGAAGGCAGACTGGCCCGATGAGCTGTAAAATGAGGCGTTATGCTTCTTGAGGATGTCTCGTGATGTGGAGGTCGCGCCAGAGGGGAAAATGATAGATGGATTTATTGCACTCAATCATATTTCTTCCCTGTGCCATGATCAAAATTCAATCGAACACTGACCCACAATGGACTATTCCTCCAGAAGATGGGCTATATAGGTTTGGTGAGGGGTAGGCATGAGAAGGCTGCTTGAACTCGTAAAAGAAGCAGAAACAAGAGGAAGCAAGGCTCAGAAATGAGAGAGAGACTTCCAGATGCATTGGAGTTTAGATAGTTTCCCTATGCCTCTTGGAGGTCTCGGTGACACTGGCTAACATTTGGAAAAGAAGAAAGCAGGCAACAGGGAACGGGGCAGAGAATGTCTCAGAAAAGGAATACTGAGAGAGCCTGAGAATTATTCTGGAAAAGAAAATGTAACAGGACCATGATGTGAAGCAACCTTCTGGTTCGGGTTGATAGGTATGGGGTGAAGGGTACGTAGGACACATAGAAGGGGATCATCAGAGCCTGCAAAGGTAAGAAAAGAAATATGAAATGCCCCCACACATATGTTTGCTGTTGCCATTAGGTGTTTTAACCAATTCCCAAGGGAAGAGTAATTGCAGATATTAGAGGACCACTATACAACTGGGGAAAGGTATTTAATCTAACATTGCCTATAGTAGCAAAAATTGGAAACAACCTACATGTCCATCAATAAGGGATTGTGTAAATAAGTGATAGTTCATACTTAACACAAATTATTGCAGGAGATTTTTAAAAGTGGGATAGACTTCTATGATTTGAGATGAAATGATACCTATGTGCAAAAAGAAGTTGGAGAATAGTATATAGACTGTAATCCCACTGGGAAGGAGGATATATGTCTATAGATGCACAAAGAAAGGTCTGGAAAGAGATATAAAAAGTACCTGGAGCTTACATCTGGGAGTAGCTGGAATCTTTCACTTCTGCTGTGTAGATGCCTGGATTGTGAGAGTTTTTATCATTGTACATGTATTATTATCTTAAATTCAGAAGAAACAAAAAATAAAGTTGAATTTTTAAAAGGACCCCACTGTATATGCAATGGTTCTGTCTGGTGAGAATTCAGTCTGAATCAATCATTTGGCTGCATTCATAAATTTCCAAAATTCCAGGCTGGAACACAAATCACTATCATAGTCAGCACTTCGGTGCCTGGTGGTCAGCTTCTCTCATAGGCTAGGCTTCAGGATGGAGCTGCCTTCTTTCGCACAAAATTCCCACATGGCTTCAGACCCACATCCTCTGGGGAAGTTTAGGGCTACAGTCAGGCCGGGCCTGAAGCCATCCCTGTGGGTTCCCTGTGCCAGCCCAATGTCAGCTTTCAGAACAGTCTGGAGCCTCCAAAAACCATCATAGGTATCTGGGGGCTTAAGAGAGATTCTCTGCAGGGTAAAGCTGCTAGGGATTCTGGAAGAAAAGGAGGCAAATTCTGTGATGCCCCTGAAGCTTGCTAAATTTGGTACTTAGCGGGGGGAAGAAAGGTGAATAAAATGAGATCCGGTGCCTAATAGGTTATCAACATCTAGAGATAGAGAAAGCATTTCTGGGGTTAGGATGAGTGTTATTTTAGGGGTCGATGTTTGAGTTATCTGATTATTCAGATTTCATCTCTACATTGAGTTTTGCCCCTGGAAAGCAAAATGGAAAATCAAATTTGTTAAATTTCCTCAGTTTCCTTTTCCCCTCCCTCCATCCCCCTTCTTCACAGAGTAACAATGTAATATTATTATTCCTTTTTCATCAGTGGAAGCTCTAGTTGAAATATGTCCTGTATCTTTTGTAAAACTGGTAGTAGCTCCTATTTTTTTGCATCATTTGGTACAGTGAAATAGTTGATTCTCAAGTAGACAAGGGATTATATTTGAGCTTCATTGCTCTAAGAAGCATGTCTTTAGACAACTTGATTTAACCTCTCTAGATTTCTGTCTTGACATCTGCAAAGCTGAGTAAAGAATACTAGTTTCATTTACTGTGAAAATTAACACATGCAGCTACTAATATTTTTATACACATATCTTTGAAATGAATTCCAGGAAAATTTTGTATCTTCAGGTGAATTTTTAAGAATTATGTCAAATAATCAAGACCATGAAATTAATCTTTTTCTTTGTTGTTGTCAGAACTAGGGATATTTAATACCTAAGCATTTTTAAATGCTCAATTCAGGAGGCTGAAGTCACCTATTCTTTCAGTCATTTTGTGTGGAAAGAACCCTATACCTTGTATTCTTGTTAAAAAGAATTTATTTATTTATTCTAAGGATTTTATTTATTTTTTAGAGAGAGGAAGGGAGGGAGGAAAAGGGCGATAAAGATTGATGTCGGAGAGAAACATTTATTGGTTGCTTCTCGCGTGCCCCATGGCACTGGCATATGCCCTGACCAGTAATAGAACTGGTGACTCAACCCACTAAGCCACACCAGTCAGGGCTGTGCCTTGTATTCCTAAATGTCCCACCTGTTACTGATATCTATCGATATCTATTGATATATGTGTGTGTTGGGGGGTGGGGTGGGTGGGTGTTAGCTAACATGGCTATATATTACTGATTCAATATATATACACATGTATAAGAAACATACCACATATACATATATGTGCATACATATATAAAACATATGTAATAACTACTATTATTATTGCCTCAATAATATATGGCAAGTATAAGAAAAAAATTTCTACATTGTTTTTATTGTATTTTTTCCATTACTATTTATCCCCGTATACCCTAAGAAAAAAATATTTAAAGGGAAGAAACAATAGTTATCCTGGCAGAGGCAACCCCTGTTAAGATTTCATCATATTTTCTTTTAATCATTAATACAAAGCCTATCTCATGGGGACATTATGTGGAAAACGAGCGTTTCCAGAGAGCCCACCTACTCGTCTCAAAGTCTAGACCTTCTCTCTCCCAAGGCGCAAGTCCGAATTGGAGTGGGAGAGCTCCTTCCTATGCAAAAGATTTTTTCTGGGTAAGGGTCAAATCAGTGCTAGACATTAAAACTGAATATGAATACTATCAGGAATAAGAGGAAGAAAAGTTAGAATAATGAGGGAGAGAGAGGCAAGGACATAGAGGTAGCTACTAGAATTGGTATTTGGGTTTGAGCTCTGGCTGTTTCCCTTTCTACAGAGTAAATGATCACTTGGTCAGAATGATCTCCAGGTTCTATTTTAGCTCTTAAATCACATCTTGATACTTTTTGCTGTGAGAGGCATATGGCTTCATCTTTAATAATAATAAGTGATACTAGGAGAGGAGGTTTTTATAGTGGGTGGAATGCATTGGAGTATCTGAGGGGTGTGGGAAGGTAGGACTAATTGGGAGGGGAATGAAGACAAGGCAGTAAGAGGTTTGAGAAATATTATATCAATATTAACTTTAATTAATTTTTTGAGAAATATTACATTCTGTAGTGATACTGACAGGATGATTTTCTTACCACCATCTCCCCAGTGTCTGGCACAAAGCAAGCCCTGAATAGATATTTTAAAATGAATGAATGAATGAATGAATGAATGGGGCAGGCTGGAGTGGAGGAGAGGAACAGCACCAATCTAGACAAAGAAAAAAAGCAAAGGACGCTTCTGTTAGGCCCCTTGTACAAAGGCACTGCGCTAGGGAGAAAGTAAAGAGCCCTGTGAATTACCATGGCCACTGACCCTCATGTCACTTGAGGGCACTGCTTACAAAGTGCCCTCCCTCCTCGTGGCCTCACTGTGGTAAATAATTCCAAAGCAATGGGTTAGCTCTTTAAACTGTGCCTTCAAGTAAGCACTTTGCTCTAGGTCCTAAAATTCATTTTACCTACAAAATGTTCTTTAAAACACCAACAAAACTGTTCAACTGAACATTTAGTGCATTCAGCCGAGCTGAGAAGGTTCAAGCATTCTCATCGGCAGTCTTTCCTTCCACAACCAACTTTGGTTGGTATTTTCACGGTTTACCTGAGAAAACCTCTGATTGTGACTGTGGAAACTACTGGAAAGTCTTCTCTCTAAGGCAGACCAGACTGGCTCAGACAACACATTTGTTTCAGTTCCACTGGGCTCTGCTGCTAAGAAAGCATTGCCCACGGCCATCTGGAGTGTTCCCAGACTCCCCGCAGTGCAGATCCTCAGTTTGAGTTGGTGTCTCACTGAATTTGTGGTGCTGCAAGTACAGTCATTTTAATTCCATACAAAATGTTTAAAGGGCATAAATACACTGCAGCATTTGGAATACTGATTGAGGACCAATAGAGTTTAGGCAGTAAGTTTACTGCCTACCAGACTCTGCTCTAAGCACTTTGCAAAGATTAACTCATGTGCCATCTTAGGATATAACTACTCCTAAGTACATTATTATCCCCAGCCCCCATTTGTACAGATGATTATTATCCCCCTAATACTACACATAAGAAATCTGAGGCACAGTGAGGCTAAGTGACATCTGATGTCCTATAACGGTTCAGGGGTAAAGCCAGGCTTGGAACCCAGGCAATCTGGTGGTAGAGATCACCCTCTCGGTCACTACAGTGCACTGCCTCGTTACATGCACATCACTGTAAAGGCTGAAATGAAAACATGCTGCCTGACTGGGAGCACACGGCACCGGAGTCTGGGGACTTCTGTTTGTGGGTTTTGTACTTGCACAATGCCAAGCAACCAATAGGTGCTCCGCAGCACGTATAGATTGGTAACAGTTTTCCCCAAATATTTTTATACATGCATGCAAAAATCCTGCCTCCGTTGAGCCTTAGCCATGGTGACACTTAGGGGACACAAAAGGGAATCCTTACTAAAAAGCTAATAGGTATTAACAGAAACCAATTAATATTGAGAGATTTATCATCATTCACCACCATTTTAAAATATTTATTTATTTATTTATCTTTAGAGGGGAAGGGAAGGAGAGAGGAAGAGAAACATCAATGTATGGTTGCGTCTTGTGCATCCCTTGCTGGGAACTGGCCCCTGCCGGGAACTGGCCTGCAACCCAGGAATGTGCCCTGACTGGGAATCGAACCACGATTGTCTGGTTCACAGGCCCGCGCTCAATCCACTGAGCTACACCAGCCAGGGCTCACCACCATTTTTTAATTTATGTTTTCCCTGACTTCACATGGTCATTAGAAAAAGTCCTACCATGCCGAAATACACAAATAAATCAAATATTTAAACTAATCGTATATAGCATTAGGACAGTATTCAAAGTAGAGTGAGGGAAGGCCTCAGGATTTGACCTGCTTTGTAAGGATTTAAATATAAGGAACACAGACTTCTGGTCAAGATGACAGCATAGGCAGACATGGCTCACCTCTTTGCATAAACATATCAAAATTAAAACTAAAATATAGAACAACCATCACTCAGAAATGTCAGAAATTGAGTTGAATGGAAGTCTGACAACTACGGAATTAAGGAAACCACGTCCATCCAGACTGGCAGGAGGGGTGCAGATGTGGGATGGGCTTGTTGAACACCCGTGTGTGGATAAAAGTTTCAGAGGGATATCTCGGGAGCGAGGAGTACCAGGCTCAGCTCAGGGTTCCAGTGCCAGGAAGATAAGTCTCCCAACTTCTGGCTGCAAGAGCCAGCAAGAATTAAGTCAGTGGAAGAAACTGCTGAAGCCCCAAGCAGTTCCTCTTAAAGAACCCACCTGAGTAGGTGAACTCATCTACTCAAACTCACTCCCTCTAAGCTCCAGGTCCAGGGTAGTAGCTTGAAAGGCACCAGTGTTATCCAGGGCAAAACTAAACTGTCCGGCATCAAGGTGAGCAGAGGCCACTGTCCCTTCACTAAGCCCTACCTCCACACAGCTGGCAAGCTGGTAACATATCTGAGACTTCATCCATCTGGCAAGCACTGTTGGACCCACCTTAGAGATTCCCAGGGACTCCCAACTTATGGACCCACCCAAGCTGCTTTTCTATATGATTGGATGGTCTTGGCTCATGCTTCACAACTTCCTATATCCTCTCAAACAAGCAACAGCTGGCCTCAGTGAGCCTCAGGTCTGGCACTAGCAGCAGCCAGCCCAGATTCACAGCTTGGCTTTGCCTGGGAATCTCCAAGTCCAGCACAAGTAGCAGCCATCTCAGATTGCTCTATAGCTCATACAGGGTGGCCCCAATCAGAACACAGGTGGGGACTCATGCTGGTATGCACCACCTGAGAAATCACAGAGCCTGCATACCCGCCAGACAACTGCAGACCATATTGGAGCACCACCACCCTGCTCCTGCACAGATCATCTTCCACAGAGGATGGAGGTCGGTGTTAAATGGTAACGGCCAGTCCTTACAGCTGACTGCCAACAGCAACCAAAGCTCAACTACAAGAGGAGAGTTTACTCAGCCCACATAAGGGCACACCATGAGTACCCAGCTTGGGTGATAGGGGAGGCTGTGCCTCTGGTCCTACAGGATACCTAATACATCAGGCCACACTACCAAGACAGGGAGTCATAGCAGTGCACTGTACCCTACAGGACACTAACTACATTAGGACACACTATCAAGACATGGTGTCAAAGCAGCTCTACCTAATACATAGAAACGAACACAGGAAAGCTGCCAAAATGAGCAGCCAAAGAAACATGGCCCAAATCAGAGTACAGGTCAAAACTCAAAAAAAAAAAAAAAGAGCTAATTGAAATGGAGATAAGCAATGTTTCAGATGCAGAGTTCAAAACACTGGTTGGAAGGATGCTCGGGGAACTTAGTGAGGACCTCAACAGCATAAAAAAGATCCAGTCAGAAATGAAGAATACATTAATTGAAATAAAGAACAATTTACAGGGAAACAACAATAGAGTGGATGAATCCAAGAATACAATCAATGACATGGGACATAAGGAAGCAAAAAACAACCAATCAAAACAACAAGAAGAAAAAGAATTTTAAAAAGTGAAGATAGTATAAGCAGTCTCTGGGACAACTTCAAGAGGCCCAACATTCACATCATAGGGGTTCCACAAGAAGAAGAGAAAGAGCAAAGAATTGGAAATCTATTTTAAAAAGTAGTGAAAGAAAACTTTCCTAATTTGGCGAAGGAAATAGACATGCAAGTCCAGGAAACACAAAGAGTCCCAAACAAGATGGACCCAAAGAGGCCCACCCCAAGACACATCATAATTAAAATGCTAAAGATTAACAACAAAGAATCTTAAAAGCAACAAGAGAAAATGAGTTACTTACTTACAAGGGAGTTCCCATAAGACTGTCAGCTGATTTCTCAAAAGGAACTTTGCAGGCCAGAAGGGATTAGGAAGAAATATTCGAAGTCATAACAAGCAGGGACCTACAGCCAAGATTTCTCTACACAGCAAAGATACCATTTAGAATTGTAGGGTAGATAAAGAAGAGCTTCACAGATAAGAAAAAACTAAAGGAGTTCATCATCACCAAACTATTATTATGTGAAATGTTAACGGGTCTTATTTGAGAAAAAGATGATAAAAAATATGAATAATAAAGTGGCAAAAACATATATCTATCAACAATTGAATCTAAAAAACTACCCAAAAAAGAACAGAGACAGAATCATAGATACAGAGAGTATTTTTATGCTTGTGAGATGGGAGGGAGGTATGGGAGAATGGGTGCAGTGGTGAGGAGATTAATAAGTACAAATGAGTAGTTGACAAATAGCCATGGGAATGCAAAGTACACTATAGGAAATGGAGTAGCCAGAGAACTAATAGGCATGACCCATAGAAACGAGCAATTGTGGGGGTATTGCGTGAGGGAGTAGGGAATGCTGGGTGGAGGGGCAGCAAAGGGGAGAAAATCAGGAAAACTGTAATAGTATAATCAATAAAATATAATTATAAAATTAAAAGAAAATGCAAAAAATATATAACGAACTCTCTATTGATGGCTAGCTTGAGGGGTAGGGAGTCTTTAGCAACTTTTTAAAAAAAGATTTTATTTACTTATTTTTAGAGAGAGGGGAAGGGAAGGAGAAATGGAGAAAAATACTGGTATTAGAGAGTAACATTGATCAGTTGCCTCTCACAGGTGCTCTGACTGGGGATGGAACCTGCAACCCAAGAATATGCCCTGACCAGAAATTGAACCAGCAATGACGCTCAACTGAGCCACACCAGTCAGGCACATATAGTAACTTTTAAGTTCTGTGTAAATGTCTCTTTAGAAGATAAGTCTACTACGGAGTTAGATGCATAAGAAGGTGAGGTAAGTTCTTTTCTTTTCTTTCTTTCTTTTTTTTAGTTCATTGCTTCTTTAGGGACTAAGAATTTACCGTATATAAATGCTCAACTAGGTCCCTTGGAGCAACTTTAATGTTATGACACAGTGGGAACTAGTTGGATGTAAAGTGTATGTGTATCCCCCATTTGAAAACTAAGAGGATAGGGCTCCTGTCTTTAGGATCTTCTCTGTCTTCTGTAGCCATGTTTGCTCCTCAAGTCATATCCCCTGAAAAGATCCCGCCAGCTCAGTAAAAGCTTTTCTGGTCCTGCTACAACTGACACAGTGAAGAGGGCTGGCTTGATAAAGACCTTGGGAAACTTCTGGCTTCACTGCTTACTCAAGTGGGAGCACCTTAAATTCAGGGTGCATCTTCATGTTCTTACTTGTCACCAGGGGTTAGTGCTAGTTCCCTGTCTCTTTCTTAAGGGTGTCAGGAGACTGTAATGAGGCCAAGAACATGAACAAGCTTTGTAAACTCTTCCTGCATCAGATTGGAGGGTAAGGTGGCCATTCCTCACGGCCTGAATATTTGCCTTTGGGAAGAATTAGTCTGAGGTGGAGAAAAGTGCACTTTGAAAACTAAAACCCTAAAAAGGAAGCTAATGGCTCAAACAAATGTCAGATTTATTTATAAGTGGTAATTAATGGAAAATGAACTTGATGTACTGAGCAGTCAGAGGAACATTTAGGTTTCAAATCCTCCCTACCTGTCTCCTTGAAAGGAAAAGAAGAAAGAAGAAAAGAAAAAAAGAAGTAAAAGAGGAGAGAAGGAAAGAAGAAAAGAAAGAAATTTCTGAGCATAAACAATAAAGGAGAACATAATTTGGGGACAAAGTCACTTAGTGAGAAAATATTTGTTTGTATAATTCCTCTGGTTAGACTGAGCTCCTCCAGGTTGGAACTGGATCGGAGTCACCTTTGCGTGGCATTTCCTAGAGACTATTTAGGATGAATCATATGGTAATGCCATTGTTATAGACAAAAACAGTCTAATATTGGCAATGCCATATGAGTTAACCCCTAAGTGTTAGATCAAGATGCAAGAGATCTAAGGGTCATACTCTTTCAGTGAATTTTAACCTGTTCCTATAATGCCCTTTCCCACTTCCCACACCTGGTCACGAAGATGGGACTTTCCTTTCACGGTCTGCTTAACTCTTAAGATTCGTGCCTCTCTCTTTTAAGGCTGCCTTTGGTGTTCTCATGAACTTAAGGGTTTCTAAATACTATGTACATGTTGTACTAGTGGCCCTCTCTTAGAGTCTTCATACCTCTAAAGAAGGGGCCTCATTATGACCCAAGTTTAAATTCCCATTCTACCTGATAGATATAATAGGCTCTAGTCAGACAAATGGAATTTCTTCATGAGGGTGGGTATAGGTTTTTTTTCTTTCCTCCTTTTCATTTCCTTCCTCCCTATCCTCCGCTTCCTCTCCCCTTTGTCCTTCCTTTCTCTCTTCCTTCTTCCCTCCCTCCCTCCATTCCTACTCCCTTCCGTCCTTCCTGCCAGATGAAATAGATGGACTTGCATGAACTAAGGGGCATGGCAAGGCTTATATCATGGGTTCCCAGAGAGGACACCCAGATCTTACATAATTCCTTTAGTCCCTCAGGATGCTGAGCATTGGACAGAGGTTATGTTGAATGGGATTTATGCAAATCAAGTAGGTCTCCAGGTGTGGGTCCTGAACTTCCATTTCTCCTTCCATATATTTGTTTCTTTTTTTTACTTTTGTCTGAAAGATTTGGTTTGGCAGTGTCTGGCTCTGTGACAACATGGCATAACATTCACACCATCACAATAATTTTTGCATCACATTATGTCATTAACATGCAGAGCAACACCGCAAATTTTATTTTTATCATAATGACAATATACAGAGGCCTTGAAAGGTATAATGATTTTATAAAATAGATAAGGCCATCATTCCCCTCTTGCTATAAATCCAAACAGCAGCCGAGATAGGGCCTGGTAGAGGTAGCATGATGACCACGTGGACACAGGAGAATGCAGGCTCAAAGGGCAGGCACTGGGGTTTGCTTTGTTCCCTGATGCACCTGGGTTCTAGACCAGAGCTGGCAATGATATTGTGAGGGAACAGGTTAAAGTTGAAAGAATGACATTTAGATCTCTTGCATCTTGCACACTAATGAGACACATAGTAAGCCCTGAGAAATAGTTGTTGAATGTATGATCAGGCATTGAAGTTCAACTACTGGGTTGATGTTATCATAATTCCATAACTACTCAGTTCACAAGTCATATATCCCCTCCGAGCTTGTTTTCTCATTTCTAAAATGGATAATTGTGCCTGTCTGGCAGGGCTGTTGAAAAGATTAAATGAAAATTCATGGAAAGCACAATAGTAGGCATTTAATAAATGCTAATGCTTTTTCTTCCTTTCTAGTTTTCATAAGAATAAATCTGTTTGTGAGTTCGCGCGCGCGCGTGTGTGTGTGTGTGTGTGTGTAGTATGTGTGTGTGTTTAAGGGAACAGGGAGGCTAGGAGAAACAAGCTGTTTGGTGCATGTTGATCAGGGTTTCTCAAACTCAGCTCAGCACTATGCCATTTTAGGCTGGATAATTGTTTGCTGTGGGGGCTGTTCTGTGCACTGCAGGGTGTTTGGAAGTACTGCTGCCCTCCACCTACTAGATACAGTTACACCCCTCAGTCTTGACAACCAAACACGTCTCTAGATATTGCTGATGTTCCCTAGGAAGCAAAATTGCCTCCTGTTAAGAGCAACTGATTCTGATCCCCTCTGAATAATTAAATATTTCAATGCATAAACAAGTTGTCAGGAACTGTGTATACATTGCCTGTTGTTATATGTTTAAATGTACGTAAAATCAGGGCATTTACAAAAGAAAAACAGCAAACATCAAATTAAGCTATATAGTCAACCCATAATTATCCATGAAGTGAGTAATGATTTATTGCCCTGCATTAGATTGTTTTCCTAAGTATGGGTGGTTTAGATTCATCATATTAATAGCAATCAATTTCCTGGATACACACTGGCTAATAACAGGGAGAGATGGCAAGCGCGCATGGGGAGAAATTATTTGGGTTTCTTAAATTATCGTGGACACCCACAAAGTGCACACTTTAACCACAGGTTATTAGCAAACTTAAAAGTAATAGTAACATTCATACTTACAGGTGAATTAAAGACTTTAGTCCCCGGAAAGTATGTTTTGAAATGGACTTGATGTTGTTGTTTTCTATGAATCTGCAATAGGGTATAATATTTTTGTTAGACAGCTGAAGGAATCTAAGAGTACTTGGCCTGAATCATTACGTTAAAAAAGTTTTTTTACTTACAAATACTCTAAATGTGGAAGACCAATAAAAGCATCATCACTGATCACATCAAAGGAGTTCGATGTGAATAACCTGCCCAGAAAAAGTACACAATGAAAATGGTTAAACTGACAGATTGTCAATTTATGCTGCTTTTTCTCTCAGAGAAACGAGTGGGAGTTGTATATGGAAAAATGTCTGGATGTCTGCCTTCTAAAGTGTTATTTATTCAGGTAATTTTTATAGCTTTTTAAAATCCCCAATTATCTCCTCACCAAATGTTCGCCCGGGAAGGGGGGCTTTGTGCCCCACTCCCCACAGTGATGGATATCACGTGCGCTGGGCAACATTTTGAGATACAATTTGGGCAATACGAGAGCTGAATCAACATTTTGCACATTTTCATGAAAAAGACACTAACAGAATTCTTCTCTTTGTGCCAAAAAGTTCTGGAACATTCCAACCAGCCCAAACAATGGTGCTTCTGGGTTTTAAGCCTGGGAAACCTAAAAAAGTAGCTCCATGCCTCATTATGCTGTAACATCTCATGGTATACAAGCCATCAACACTGGCTCAATGAACAACTAACCTTCTCTGAAAACAGAACAGGCTGAAGCTGTGTAATAATGAGGCTTAGGAAGAGTCTTAGCTCCCTTTATATTAACTAATTGAGAACACTGACTTGAACAAATTTACTTGCACTTTCAAAATCTGCAGGGATTTGGTTTTGAAATTACTGATGAGAGGGGATATTAACCAGCAGTCCCCACACCATGTTGAACTCTTTGGAGAACTTGCCAGTTTTCTGAATGGGAGGTTTAGAAGAGGTGATCATAGACTAAATAATACAAAGCAGGGGTTTTTTTGTTGTTGTTTTAGAGAAAGCATTAATTTATGGAACTCGTTAGATTAAGTGTTGATGCAAGTGGAAAATAAAGTTTTAAATGTAATGATGACTAATTTATAATGGGTTCAAATGACGTTCAGTCTCCATGTTAATGTTCTCGTGCGGGGGAATCTCATATTTCATCTATAACCGCTGTCCAAAATGTGACCATGATCATGGACCAGACCACATGTTAGACATAATTTAACAATTCTCATCACATGTGTACTGTTTAATTGCACTATGAAAAGTCCAATACTCTCTGTTACCACCTTTTTGATTTTTTCTTTTGAAGTTTAGGGATTAAAAATAACTGCCACTAACTCGCTTAGTGATTTATCCCTCTGAGCCTGTTAACTAAGGAAATTAAAGCTAGGAGATCTCTCTTTCTGAATATTTATGAATACCTTATTTGATTTAATAACTGGGGTTGCTTCAAAATAACCAGGGGAGGAGACAGCAGTGGATTAGAGATGAATTGAGCACAAGGTGATCATTTTTGAAGCTGAAAGATGGATACACGGGAGTGGATTTTATTATCTCTACTTTTTTATATGCTTGAAACTTTCCATGAAAATGAGGGGGAAACATGGACTGAACAAACAAAACTAGATGATCTCTTCCATTTCTCCCTAAGCTGTCAATCCTGGAGCAATGTCTTCTCTTTGATCCCTTCTCCCTCCAATGTCCTAGCTTTGTACTCCAGTAATTCACTAGGCTATGAAGAGTCAACACTGATTACTGACTAGTCATGCATATTAGACGTCCATAGTTATTAAAAACAAATTCAGAAGTTTATGATTTTAGTCACAACTTTGGCAATTGCCCCTTCTTCCTTCATGGTTCTGGAAAACAAGAAGATTGTGGGGCCTTCCCCCAGGATAAGCTAACACCCAAAGACCCAAGACTTCCTGGGCTCCAGATTTTCATTTCATTCTGTATAGACAGCATCAGGGATGGAGAGAATGGAATAAGGCAGAAATAGATACAGAAAAATACTTCCCATGCTCACTGGGTTGCCAACTGTCCCGTGGGTGGACCAGCGACTTCATAATCATGCACTTCAAGTCACCAGAAGAAATAGCTTCTCTCACTAGTTCCCCTTATGTTGAATCAGATGCAAAACAGAGTGGGAAATGGATATTAGTGGGCAGAACTTGCCCACACATGTCAGGGAAATAAAACAGGATTTCCACTAGAATTTTTATCTGTGTGATCATTACTTATCCCTAACACCTGTAATACTGCCTGTCCTAGAGTGCACACTGAGTAAATATTTGTTAAACTAAGAGGAATTTACTTTGCACTAAATTCCGAGCATTGCTGCATTACTACATTGAATGTTCCTTAGAGCACGAACTTATCCTTATTTGCTTTTGTGTCCCTAGCCTCGAGCACAGCTCCTGGCTGAATAGTGTTTGTTGAACTAGATTTCAAGGATTAAAACCTCTGGTTCAAACCTCAACTACATACAAAAATATGGATGACATTCAGAACTGAAGTAAAAGGAAAGAAGCCAGAACACAATAAAGTATCTCCTATATAATTATCCTTATATAAGAAACAAAACCCAGCAAAACTGATTGATGCTGGCAGAAGTCGAAACAGTGTTTACCGTAGGGGGCAAGTAATGCCTGGAAGGAGATACAAGGGGAGTCTTTGGGGGTAGTGATAATGTTTGGTTTCTGGGTGCTATTACAAGGATGTTCACTTTGTTTTTAAAAACTATGGTGGGGTGAATAAATAAGCAGAGCACAGAGGATTTTTTAGGGCAGAGAAAAAATACTCTGTATGATACCATAATGATGGATACATGTCATTATACATTTGTCCAAACCTGTAGAACGTACCACACCAGGAGTGAACCCCTATGTAGACTGTGGACTCTGGGCGATAATGTAGGTTCATCAGCCCTAGTAAATGTACCACTCTGCTGGGGGATGTTGGTAATGAGTGAGGCTCTGCATGGGTCGGGGTAGGGAGCACATAGAAAATATCTATGACTTCTCAATTTTTCTGTGAACCCCAAACTGCTCTAAAAATACAAAGTCTTCATTTTTAAAAGTTGAAATGCATACTTAGGATATATGTACTTTTCTTTATGTATATTACATTTCAACGAAAAGGTTTCTAATAAAGTGAAAAATTTCCCTTTGACTCAGATAATAATGAATACCAATCCTTCAATTCCAAGTTCAGTTGTAGTTTTCCATAGACAAGGATTCCATGGACAAGGACGTGTAAAATTATACATATATTTTAAATCAGTTGAGTGGGCTATCCATTTTATTATCTATGTAAAGCTAAAAAGACTTTAAAACATCATGTTCTATAAAGTGAATGAAACTCTGATCCTTAATATTTTATGGATTCCTTTGAATATGTTTGATTTCATATTAGGACTTGGTTTTGTGCCAGATATTTTAAAGAATTCCACAGTTCCTGTCCAGGAAAACTGTGCTCACCCTCCCCCGCCCAACCCCTATCTCCATACACAGCAGATTTGGGGCACACCAGGTTGGCCATACTTTATACCACACAAACTCTGCCTCTTTCTTCAGATTAGGGCGAGAAAGACTCAGCTTCTTATACAGAATAGCTGATTCTGAGGTCAGTCAGCATGGCATAGCCCAAGTAGCCTGGCTCACAAAGGTGAGTCGGGCTGAAGATGAGTTCCTTCTTGGGGCTTTGGAATCAGCAGAGATGGAGCCAGGTGGCAGAGGACCTGAAGGAGGAAGGATGCCTTAGGGCTAAGTTCAATCCATGCAGGTGGAAGTATGTGCAAGACATACTTAGGAAAGAACACCGGGTGGAGGTATGTGTGCAAAAGGAAAGCGTGTGTGAAGGCTGGAGCAGGGAGTCCTCTAGATTTGTGTTAGATCCTAAGCCAGTACTTCTCAGTCCTGGTCACACTTGGAATGACCTGGGGAGCTTTAAAAATACTGACACCTGGTTCTCAACCTCAGGGATCTGGTTACATTCTATACCTGGGTGTGGCCTGGGCATAGGGAAATTTAAAAGCTCCCCAGGTGCTTTTAGATACAACCAGGAGTCCATATTGTACAATATGTACAGTACGTCCTATAATATACAGTACGTCCCCACCTTTACCTGTGGTGACCACGGGGGCCTCTGCCCTTTGCAGCAAGTCTGGCTGGGGTAGTTGCTGTGGTATGGACGTACTGTGGACTGTCCTGTCCTCGTAACTACACATAGCCAGAATCTGTGATACTACAACTTGGATGTCACAACTCTCCTCATGATGACAATACCATGAGGGACTAGTGGGGATCAATGACCTTCTGCATGAACTTGTTACCCTGAGCTACACATCAGAGATCTGGACCCCAAAGACTTGCCAAGCAGCAGTCCTATGGGTTTGTACAGAGATGGCATAAAATTTGCCCCCTGCCCCTGATCCTGTGGGAAAATTTGAAGTATCTGCCATTTCTTATGTTCTTAGGGAAGGAAAAGCTAAGCTTTTCCCCCTAGAATTTTGGTGGAGGAGGACACAGAATATGCACTTACATCTCTCAGCCAACAGTCCCATGAATTCAGTAAGAAAAGGGACTGTTGGAGGAATGAAGAGGATTTTTTTTCTGCAGTCAAAAAAAGTATATATGTTATCTTACCAAAAAGGAGATTTAGGAAAATTGTACATATCAACTATCAATTTCAGGCAGGTGATAGCTCATTCTTTAAATGATGATTGCTGACTTTGTTATCGCCTACATTTCAAGGCTCCTTCTGGATTAATTGATTTGCCCTTTAAGTGGTTAGAGAAGGTGTTACTATCGCTTTGACAGAAGGAAAGGGAGGCTCAGAGGGCTATTAAAAGCTTTCTTCAAGGTCATACAGCCCAAGACTTGTAGTCTACTGCCCTTTTCACACGCCGGGAGGCCTCTCAGTTTGGAACCCACTTAACATAATGAATGACACAATGTCCGCATTCCGGCAGACAACCGTGACACTGCTCAGCTCATAAGGACTTCAGAAATCTAACTGAAAAATAATCCCTTTCTCTGACGAATTGATTAATTGATGTAAGTAGTCTCAAAGTCACATTAAGATCATGTCGACCTGTATTTTTTTTCAAGTAAAGAATTTGAAAAATTTGAATGCAGGTTGTGTATTCTACTTATAAATATTATAAATTCATTGTAGAAATTCTGGTAAACACAGGAAAAACTTAAAGAAGAAAATAAAGATCACCATAATCATACTGCACAAAGATATTGATATGGGTATACATAATGCATATATATTTATAAAATTGGGATAATTTTATATTTTTCTGTGTCCTTTTCATGCACTCATTTTACCATGAACAATTTCTCATGATAATAAATTTTCAATAATATTATTTTTAACAGACAAGTTTTGTGTTATATCATTTGTTTATTTTTGTTGATTCCAACTCTCATTATTATAGACAGTACCATAACTATCCCCTTATACAATTTTTTTCATATCTCTAATTATTTCCTTAAGAAAGGCCTAGGCTATATTTCTAAAAATAGCATTTTTAGATTAGAGATGATTTTTTTTAAGTTTCTACTTCTTTATTGCTAACTTGTACCAAATTACACAGTCAAGTCTGAGGTTAAGAATGCCTATTTTACCACATCTTCACCAACATTTAGCATTATTATTTTTGTTTCTTTTTCTATAAAATTATGTCCTTTGATCAGTTTTGTTTTCTAAGCACTTTTTTATTTTTAAGGGCATAACCTATTATTTTCCTACCTTATTTCCTGCTAAGAGTTTTTAACTACTGATTACAATTTGTGTTTTCATTCATAATTTTTGAACACATCTAAGTTTTATATCTTTAACAAAGTATATCAACTTCCATTGTGTATTTTTTCTTTGCTTGTATTCTTAAAATGTTCTTTCCTACCTAGAGATCAATGAAATATGGCCCACACCTTCCCCCTTTTTAATTTTAAAACTTTGACTCTTTAACCCATTTGGGACTTTTATGTATGATGGAAGGTGAGATGTTACTTTGATTCTTTCTTAAATATTTACCCAAATTTATTTGAAGCCTTTTGTTGAATAATGAATGCCTTCCTCATCTGTTAATGTTGCTTTCTTCAAATGCTTGCCATTTTATTGAGGTTTTCCAAGAATCAAATCTTCGATTTATTTATTATTCACATTGCTTCCTGCGGCGGCAGTTCCGCAGACCAGTAACCCTGCTGAGAACTTCTGTCTGTCTCAAAGCAGACTGCTCATCTGGTCACACCAGGGGCCTGTGTCTCTAACGACTTCCACCTCTTCAGAATCTGCCTAGTCACTTGTGACACCGGCGACATCAGAATTGTCATTGGCTCATGGGTGGCCTGCCTTCCAACCCAAAGCAGATTCTCCTGGCTAAGAAGGGGAGGTAGTTTAGGGAACTGCCCCATACAATACCCTTCCCCCAGCTCGGTGAGCGCCATTCTGGATAAAGAAGAGAAGAGTGAGCATCAGGTTGTCACTTGAAAAAAATCTAGTTTCTAAGCTTGTCACTGCCACTTATGCACATGATGCATTAAGTGGGTGATTCTACTTCACTACCTGTTGAAATAAGTATTATAATAACAGAAAGACTTCCTATAAGATTCTAAGAATTACATAAGATAATGTGCATGAGCATGTCTCCAACGCTTCTGCCAAAGATGATCTAAGCCAAGACTGACATAAAGTGTCAGGGCTGGAGGAGCCCTAGGTACAGTGAAGGACTTTGGTTTACTGCTATGGAAACACATTCAGTGAGACTGTCACCCGTTACAGACATCGCCAGGGAATTAGGCAGCCATGGCAGTGTGTACAAACGTTGAGTGTTTACACTTCCAATACATATCTGTGTCTGTATGCTTATATGTGCATATATATGTAGATCAGAGCAAGACACATACGTTGCAGCTGTTGGAATATTTGGGGGCACAGCTAGAGGGCTTGCCAATTTGTTTAGAGCTGCTTCTGCTTAAATGATTCAGACTCTGGCTGTTACTAATATTCTCCTTTTTTCCCAAGAGAATAGGTCTGGTTGAATGATAATTAATAATAGGCTAGTGACTCACTTTAGTTAAATGTGCACATTCTGAGCTCAGGTGTTATGTGAATAACTTGAATAATGTTACATTTGAATATTTTAAAATATGTTCTCAAGGTAGGAGAGCATTAAAATAGGAAGCATCACACAAAAGCCTATTATTTCACAGTTCTTTTTCACTCTAATGCTTGAAAAACATTTTCAGTGTAATTCAGCTGATCTTTAAGTCGACCACCACCTCTTCAACCTGGGTGATGGGGAATAAATAACCTTACTTTAGCTCTACACAAATCTGTAGTCTGGGGAGCCACAGAGAGATATGCAGTTCAATTCCTCTTTTTAACAGTTGAAGGTAAGGCCTGCAGAAGTTAAGTGACTTACTCAAGGTCACATCTTTTGTCAGCAGCAGGGCCAGGATGAAAATGTACATGTTAGATTTGCAAAGATTCCCTTGGGAATATTCTCGGCATGCACACCAGCAAAGATTTGAGCATGGCCCTACCCCTTTGGTTTTATAGTCAGTCCAGTACAGTACCTCTCAACCCAGGGCAAACCTCTCCTTTCTGGAAGTTGGCATAACCAGTAAACAGCCCATCTCCTAGTGTTGTTTACAAGTTCAATTTGTATCATCCTGGTCCTGGAACACTTAATAAGAAGGGACTTACATTTTATGTAACATCTATTCTGTACTAAGCCTCATCTTTAGCAGCTTGCCATCTATGAACTATTTTAATCCTCAAATGAACACTATAATGTAGGTTTTATATTCTCCACTTAAAATCATGAAGAACACTGAGCGGAGAGGGGTAAAAGTAATTCGAAGCTTGTAACTGGCAGGGCTACGATTCTGTGCTCAGGCATGCTCTTGCCACAGATGGCTGAAAACTGTCGTGGGCAAGGCGGGGCTGACTTTTTTAGTCTCATCAGATCAGCCCGGTACCTGCTATAAATCTGGAACAGCTTTGCCCAGTAGTTCCAGAGTGTATTCCCTGGAATAGGACACCTGTATGGGGTCGAAAGGGGTTTTTTTTTGTATGAACAAACAAGTAAATAATAAATAAATAAATTAGGGGAAGTGAGTAACTGAAGTTAATTGGGGTTTATAATTACACAAATCTTTGTATTCTTAAGTATTAATAAAATGAAACTCCTCAAAAGGCAACTAAATAATGCAGTTTCCCCAACTTATTGGTAATGGGGCCCTTTTATCTCTGAGCTTTATACAGAATGAATATTCCATGGAAGGTACTCAGGGAATTGTTGGTTTAGCCATAGGGAAAATAGCGGTGATGCAATATGCTCCAAACAAAGACAGTGAGATTGTAAATTTAAGCTCAGGGGTCTTTTCTGTTGAATGGGCCGCCAGTGATAGTCTACTTCCTCCAAAAGATGGAGTGTCTACGGGGAGGTCCCCAAAGGTACAGTATGTGCCAACCGGCTTGGCCAGATGGTTACCAGCCCAGTGGTGCCT
The DNA here is from genome assembly GCF_014824575.4 of Sturnira hondurensis. Lineage (NCBI taxonomy): Eukaryota > Metazoa > Chordata > Mammalia > Chiroptera > Phyllostomidae > Sturnira > Sturnira hondurensis. The sequence goes on along the minus strand of NW_028078194.1, from coordinate 5,026,603 downwards.
GGGTTCCAGATGTCACACTTAAGGAACCTACACTGAACCTACACTAACATTGTCAGAGTTACTCCTTACAGGGAGGTCGATGGTTTAAAATTGCCTTTAGGATGGGTTTCTTTCAACCGGCCTAAGCTCTGCTAGCAAGACTTTCTAGAATAGGTGAGATATGAATAATTAAGATAATAAATAAAAATTATTACAAAAGGCATAGTTTCCCTAAGTATGGTCCACAGAACCAATATTGCATGGGATTTTAAGAAAAGTGAAACAACATAAAATAAGTCCAAAGCCTTTGGACCCCTTTTCCATGCCAAGGTGCACTGGGATAGAATGTACAGTTTTCCAAATTTATGTGAGCACGGAGCCCTTTTCTTTCAGGACTGTTTGATAGGGCACAAGTTTTGAAAACATTGGCCCAAGGTGTAACTTTATAGTAAATAAGTCCTTTCCTTTTGCTCTTTTCTTCCTCTCTCTCTCTCTCTGACCAGATCTTACACATACAAATGAGAGTTTAATCCTAGTGAAACTACATGTTCTTCCAGCAACGTTCCTCCTCTTTCAAAGGCCTTTTGAAACTCCCTTTCAGTAATTGTCTCCAGGAATCAGGACAGAGTCTCCTGAATACCCCGGTGATGGCAGAGGCTGACCCTTTAAAAGAAAAGTTGTTTGGGGGACAAAACTATGCAAAGTCAAATCCAATGATTCATGTTCAAAAGGAAGTAAAACAAAAGTGGTTAAATTGAGGCTGTGCCACTTACTGGGGGTGTGACATTGAGGAGATTACCTAACTTTTCTATGACCCAGTACTTGACCTGCAAAATGGAGATGATCATACCCCCTCCATAGAGTTGTTGCAGTGGAGAAATAAAAAGCGAGTTATATAAAGTGCTTAGCATCAGGCAATAAAAAATGGTAAATGACCTCTGACAAAACATCACTTGCTTTTATTTCATGGCTTGTAAACTGGCAGTGTAGACAATTCTCAAGAAAAGATCTAGAAAAATTTAGCCACGCAAGCACAGGTGGAAAGAATCTGTGATGTCATACAAGGAGTTCTTTGCAAGTCAGGAGTCCTTTGTACATATGAATTCTAGCGTATTTATTTTTTAAAGTCTTGTTGCTTTTTAATAATATTTTACACAGGCAAACATCTGCTATCTTGGCAGGTAAACGGGCCCCCAAGTTCCTTTTTAACGCTTGCCCTATGGAAGGGATACTGCAGCATTGTTTTATCGTCAGACACCAGGGGAAGGTCTTAGTAAAGTCCCAGTGGACCTGCTTGGGAAATTGAATAGTAACTTCATTAATAGCCAATTTCATACCATGAAGCTTTGTCAATTAACAGTCTAATTTACTGGTTTGTTAGAATTAATACAATAAATTGTGTCCATTTCCTTAACAAGGCCATTTTCTATATTATGTTAAAATAAATCTGTTTGTAAAGAGCATATAATAGAATAGAATTTTAAGCTAGGAAAAGACCTTAGTTAATTAAATGTCAAGCTCTCAGATGCCAACTTATGTTTCATTTGGTCTTTATCTTTTTTCAAAATCTGCTTCCAGACTTCTGCCTTCCTCTGAAAATTAGGAAAATACGGCCCCCTGTTCAGTACCATGTTCTCATCTGCAATACTTTTTGGGGCTGAAGATGTCATTTTTAGATTCGACGTGTTTTCACTGGCTTACCACAGTCACTGCCATTCTTTTCTGTATTACACCCAGCTGTGTCCTGCGTTTACCTGACCACTTCCACCCTCACTGGCATTTGATTTGGGAACCGTAATTTAATCTAGCCTTGGTATTTCACACATGTACCATCTGAGGCCCAGGGGTATTTTGTGACCAACCAAGGTCACACAGCCCTTATTAGCCGAACTGGATTTCAAACTCAGGCCTTTTACCATCCTATCACAGAACCACTCACCTGAAGACTGGTCAATGCTAATTATTTTAAACAAAATCTCTATATTTTACACAATGTGGTGCCAGTCAATTTATCATGAGGAAGAAATAAGAGGGTTCTGTTTTTCCTTTTCACACTACCCCCCAAAGGGTAAAGAGTTCATGTTTCCTGTGAGAGGTGTTTGAAGGGTAGATTTCATAGCAGGTTCTGATGGAGACCTATGTGTGGTACAGCAAAATTTTAAAGTTGGCCAGCTTGTACGATCAGATGCTAATCTGATGCTATGATTGTATAAATTAAAGATACTCAGATTTTCAGATACTATAATAAAAGCTAATGCTTATCAAGTTATAGGAACAGTGCCAAGCACTTTACGGGTATTGTTCCATTTAATCCTCACTGTAATCTTGTGCAGCAGGTTCCACAGCTATTCCCCATATTGTAGATGCAGGTAACGAGGCTTGATTAAGCTCGCCCAAAGTCACAGAACTGGAGTGGGGATGTGAACCCATGTTTATCTGGCCACAGAAACTCTGTATTCTTTGCATCTTGCCACATTGCCAGCCACTAGGGTTGGCCATGTTGATGTCAGCTGTCATGATGAAGCCTCTGCAATCGTTTTGTAGCCTGTGTCAGCCCAAAGATCAACAGTTGGCAAGAACTGACATCGTCACCAATCAACTGAATGCCATTCTGAACAAACGAAAAGCTTATCAAGACTAGCTTACCATACTTTACAATACCAGCAAAACATAATCTACCTTTTCAGGGATCACTGCCAGCTTGGAGCTGTCAGCTCAAGGTGGGAAGGCAAAGGTGCTGCTTATCTTTGGGTCCCTCACAAAACCCAGTGCTGGGCCTGCTACACAGTAGGACCCCATGATGTGTTTGCTGAAATGAGAAGCTTCTGATTCCATTTTGTTCCCGCTTGCAGCTAGCTATATGATGCATAAATGCTGATTTTAGCTAAGCAAATATAATTCAGTCAAAAAAGAAACTCTCTTTGTGTTAATGGAGTTTTTCTCATCTTCGTGATGCTTACTTAACCCGCATTGCCCTTTGGCTGTCCTGTCCGACTGGAGAAGTGGGGACTCCTGCCCTTCATGGGAGCAACTAGTCATCCTCCACAATCAAGTGAAGAACCTAACAGGCTGAACACACAATACAATAATACAGATGAGGTACAAGTATTATAGTCTTATACACTTGAAACCTGGATAATTTTACCAAGCACTGTCACCCCAATTAAATTTTAAAATTTAATTTTAAAAGAATCTAAGAGCTTCAGTATTATTTTTCACGTGCCAGAGGCATACAGGAAGTCAGGGCAGGACCGCAGAGATTCAGGCAGTGAGTCTACGGACGGGCTCCGGGTGTTCTGCCTTTCAAGCTCGGCTACACTGGAAACCTCTGTTGAAGAAGTTTGACACCATAATGTCATAAGCAGATATCCCTTCACATTCTTGTTTGTTTGGCTCACTTTCTAGACCTCCAAAGTATTAATTCCTGTGAAATATAGCAGCAAGACCAAACATAACAGTGTGAACACAATCAAGACTGTCTACTAATAGGAAAACAGTAGTTTTAGTACAAAATCTATGAAAACATACATTGAATTCAACTAATGTACGGTAAGCAAGGTCTAGGCTTGCAACATCCAGACTCCTGCCTAGGAACTTAACTATCGATAATCCTTCATGAGAGACACAAGCAAATATAACACAAATAGTTCTGATAAATGACAAAGTACTAGAGACATCAACCAAGTCCACAGAGCTTGCGAAAGCAGAGGTAAGGGAAGGAGGTACCTTAGTTTGTTTGGAGCTTGGTGTGTGTGTGGGGTCAATATTATGAGAGATGGCCCTGACCCTGGACAAATTGCCAAGTTCTATTAATGTCCACTCAGGTATTCAGACTTTCTGTTTCTAGGGACCCATTCATTAAAGGCTTCCAAGCCTGAGGGTGACATGGTAAGATCTGTATTTCAGGAAGGTAACACGAAGTGGGGTGGGTAGGATGGGAACCAGAAATAGGGAGACCAGCGCAGATGCTCCCCCCACAGCCTGTGACACAGTGAGTGCAGTCATGGCCCTGAAGTAAAGAGGGGGTGGTGGATTCTCCTGCTGTTTGAAAAGAGACTTGTCCCGTTGGAAGTGGACAATGAGTGAGAAGGGGCAGGTGACTCCTAAGTTTCTTGTGTGAATAATTGAGAGAATGAAATTCTATCAGAGAAAACATGTGTCGTACAGGGCTGGTTTATATAGTCACAATAATTAATTAATTAAAAGGTTAAAAATCAGAGTGATGGGTCACTGGGCCAATGGTAGGCAAAACAGCCTAGATGACTAAAATCTTTTACCTCTTGGTCCATTGTGAGGGCATCAGCTGAGCACAAACTAAAACACACTCATCTGTAACCAGCTAATAAATCCTCTAGAATCCTCTGAGCTGATAGGTTGGCTGGAGTAGTCATTGAAAATTGCTACATTTTTCTTACATTTGTAATTTAAGGAGGAATAGAAAAAGAGGCCAATCACTGTAAAGGTGAGATAGGCCATGGATATTTTTTCCTGGACAATTCATATTTTGAAGGACTTAAGAATAAAGCCTTCATAAGGAGGGACTTACTAAACACTTCTGTTTTTAGTTTTTGATATCTTATGGACTATGTACTTATGTGTTGACTGTGGGTTAATAAAAGAAATAATAATCCCCCCAGAAGAATGAATTCTATTGCTTCAAACGAGATAAAAATCTCACTAGAATAAGTAGAAATTTTTCTGGCCACACGGAATTTTTGTAAAAAGATTTCCTAAAACATCAAACCAACACCAACCCTGTAATTTATTTCTTACAAATAGAACTCCCTTAAAGGTTGGAGGCATTGAGGTTATTAAAATAATATAAACAAATGGCAATGTGGCTACATTTTGTACTCTTAAATTTGAGTTTTACTTCTGTAATGAGTCTATATCATTGGGAACTTCTGTAGTTGAGAAGAACAGGGCTGTAATGTGTGAAAACACATTTATTTCTGTAAATTACATTCACTACCAGCATCACTCCCTGTCACAAAAAGCAAACGAGAATGAATAATTGTTCTCATTGGTTATGTTTCACCACTGGTTCTGTGGAAAACATCAATGAACTTGCATTTTCTTGGGAAAGGTTTTGTTGCTGTTGTTGAAAACAATAAGTTAGATATTTAAAAAAATATGTTTTATAAAATTAATTTGATGAGTTTTTATTGGATATTTTTATTCTTTGTGCCTTATATCTACCACGTGGGAGCTTATGTTTTTTCTTGTTCTCCAGCCCACACTGCCAGCCACAGCCTCCCCCAGACACTGTGTATAACTTAGGGAGGAACCGTGTCTATTTCCTTCAGGACCCCAGGCTGACGTTCCCAAAAGTACTTCTCATCACATGTCTATAGAAGTTCTGAAAAAGCATCTGGGGCCATAATGAAATTACCAGGTTATTAGGGTGGAAGACGGGAATAGGACATTTCTCTTCCCTGTTCAACAACAGGCAAGAAACCAGCTGCCTTTGTATGCCAATCAAGCAACATTGCTTCCGAAGTTTATCACTTCGCAGGACATGACAGGTCAGTTTGGTAACCTGTGGTCACATATGCTGTTAGAATTCATTGCAAACCCCAAGCACTGTCTGGTGTAACCCAGGCCTGAGCTGATAGCAAAAATCGTGCAAAGGCAGAGTAAGGCCCCTTGGTCATTGTTCTAATGGGGATTGGTGGCTGATGTGGGGTTTTCAGAGCCCTCGATGGCTCTGTGCCACAGACTAACTCTTCTTGTCTGTGGACTATCCATTTCCACCATTGTTATGATTACAGTACAGATCATATTTAGAAGCTTAGCATTTATTTTTTCAGTGAAAACGAGCTATTTAGACCCTTTCCTGAGGATGGGAGGAAGCAGAGAACATTGTGCAGGGAGAATGGGGAGCAAAATCTCTAGGAAACAGGGTCCTAGAAATTAGAGATGATATTTGTCCCCTGATAGTTTTGCATAAGCCCAGCCCTGGCATCAATCTGCCATGCTGAAATTAGCCAATGAGTGAAGTCAGGACATACAGAGCAGGAATTGCTCTCCCTTTTGTTATTTCTGAAATCCGAACTGCTTTTAGAAATAAGGGCTGGAATGTTCCATAGGAACTCAGAGTATGGGACACAGGGGCATGGCACACACTCTGTGTGGGCTATTTAAAAACCAGTTCCTTGGCTTCCCTCTGTGATTCTAAATACGTGTAATCACATTACCCTGCAGCAGCCGGGAACTATTTCTATGACACTGTCCAGCATTTGTGCTTGCCGAGGCCGGGTCCACCCAGCAGCAGCAAAGTGGAGATGTGCTCACCCATCAGGCCCATCGATTCGGGCTTTCGGTGTCACAGTTAAGGCCATCTAGTGTCAGAATAGGAGTAGTATGTGTCCACTGAGACCTCTTGAATTTTAAGAACTGATCTATTTATCCTGGGGGAAAGAGGTGACTTAGCTTAAGAAAAGGATGCTTATTAAATGAGCCATCTATTTCCTTAACAAATAAACAACATAAGCACAATTTATCACTTTATCAGGTACAAACAAATCTTATTGTATGGGGAGAACACCAGCATTGGAGACTGACACTTTGCGTGCTGACGACTATGTATTCTGAATTTGTTTGATGTGCTAAAACTTCCCCTGAGCATGCCATTAGCCATCAGTCAAAGACGTAAGTCCCTTAGGAATATTCTTCTCAATTGTTAATCACTCAAAGACACTAGCTGGTAGAAAGACATTAGCCAACACTGTTACATAATGTCAGAACACCTGATCAGGTTTGTGAATTAATAAAATAGTCAAACCAGTTTGGGGATTTCACAGAGATAAAACAATAGATCAAGAGGATTTTTTTTAGCTAGCTTTATGTTAAAAATTTTAAACCTACCATTTATAAATGTGTAACCATTTGACCCTAAGCCAGACATTTTATCTACTAAAATCTTATTTATCTCTGATAAAAATCCTTCACTGTGTCATCACCTCCATTTTACAGATGAGGAGACTGAGGTTCAGAGAGGTTTAATCATTTGCATAAGATTACAAGTCTAGCTTCTAGTGAGTGATGGGGTGAAATTTACACACAGGTCTCTTCAATTTCAAACCCATATTGTTTGCCTCTGTATGTATAACCTCACACTACCAAAATGGCCAATTAAGGCAAGAAAACAAAAACAAACAATTGCCCCCCCAAAAAAAACCCCAAACAAACAAACTAACAAAAAACCCCTGGATCCTGAATCATGCAGATAAGATAACCAAAACTCAGTTGATCAACTTGGCTAATTCCCTCCTGGGAGGATGGTAACTACAACCCCAGTCTTGCCTGATACCTGGGCACAGGACACCTGAGCACAGGGTGCTTGCCTTCCACATGGTCCTACATGAGAACTAGCACCCCAGTAGCCAAATGTTACACATCAGAAAAAAAAAACTGTGCATGTGACATTATGCCTGTGGGGAGCTCTGAGTCAAATATTATTTTTTGACTATTTTGAGACACAGACTGAATATGCAGCTCCCTCGTGGCTAACTGAAAACACACGGCAAAGACCAGCCCTTTGCATTGTCCTGTATTAATATTTTCTTTCCCTCCTTGTAAGAGGACTAGTTATAAATTAGTTAAGATTAGACAACAATCTCTCTGGAATCAATCTTTTAAGGAATTACCTAGAAAGAACCAAGACTGTTTCCCCCCACATGGTAGATCATACAGAGTAGCCGCCTGCCCCGGACCCCCGGGAGACAACATCTTGAGCACATATGTTATGCTGGGTTCTGTATTGACTCATTCAAAAACTCCAGGGCAAAATAACCAAAGTTCCCAAGTCAAAAATGAAAGTAAAATAGTGGGATGGAATTGGAATCATTGTTGCAGCGTGCCGACAACTTCATAAGTAGCCATGAACATAGACAGCATTATAGGTTAGCAAATTTACCACTGCAAGAATCGACCTGTACCTTTGGGGTCAAGTTGCCACAAACCCCATGTACCTCTCACTTTACTGATATTCTTTTTCTTCCCAGAAATGCAATCACATTTGACAAAATTAATGTTAAGATTGTTTTACTAGAGGGCTTATCCAAATATATGCTATATTAAAAATAGTCATGATATAAATATTTCTCACAAGAGCTGCAGCGATGGGGTGAATAAAAAACTCCCTTCTGAGATTTCAGTAAAACCAGATCTCACAAAGGATCTGAAAGAAAACAAACAAACACACAGACACACAGAGAGACACACACACAGAACAAACCTTATGTTAATCCAGTTTAGCAAAACAGTCACTATTTTGACACTATTTTATGAAGTACCGTACTGTTCCTTCCCAGATGCAGCAGGAGAAATGCATCTGCTACAGGTTTCTCATAATACTGTTCACGGGTGGGGGGCATCTAAACATGTTCCGTAGCAGCTAATAAAAATCAAAATTACTAAATGCAGCAAAATGTTAGCACTGTCAAATGGCCAAGTGTGCAAGAGGAATCTCTCTCCAAGCCCTTCTACCAGAAAATACAAAGCCCCCAATACACCGGCTGGAATTTTTAAATCGTAAATTAGATAGCAAATGCTTACGGGCCTTACAATGAGATAACATCAGGAGGAACGGTGCGTGGAATGGCTCTGGCATTCTCACATAAAGCATTATCTTTGGTACAAGTACACACGGCAGGGCATTTTGGCTTCGCTGGTTTCTTCCCCTCAGTCAGCAAAAGCGCAGATAAGAGACATAGGAAATAAGCAATTCTTTTCAGGGGGATGCAGGCATTTCCCATCCTTTGGCTTCTTTCTGATTCCATGCAGTCGAAAAAATCTCCCCAAACATGAACAGGGCTTCTGGAATTCAGCTGGTGATTGTCTTGCTCTGAGACCAGGTCACATAGGAGTCCACCCTTTTCTTTTGCCTCTGTCTCTCTGCTTTTCGAAACAGGGACCTGCAGCTGATTCGTGAGAGGCTCCTCGCTCCAGCAATGCACCGCCCGGGGAAGAGACCTGTGAGGTGCTGCGAGATGGGAGGGATCCAACTGCTGGAGGAGAGAGCCGACTTGCATCACCAGGAAAACACTGAGCACAGACCAGCCTTCGAAGGCAAAGTGAAGTGATGTAACAAAATAAACAGCTTTCTGCTTGCATCGGGAGGCCCTTTAATTGTTACCAAAAATAGGACGGCATTATGTCTTATTAGTGAGTGGGTGGGCGGGTGGGTGGCAGCCGTCATCTGGCATCCAATCTCGGCAATCTCAGAAACCTCTGGGAATTTGCTTTTCATGTGGCAAACAACCTAGTCAGAAAAACTGGTTTGGGAGCCAGCCCTGGCTGGGAAAATGAAGTTAAATGAAACTCTCTCCCTCTGCAGCATTTGGCATAAACCTTGGTCTTTCTTGCTGAGTTCACCTGACTGATGGCATCGTTGAAAGACAAAAAAGAACGCATGGAGAAGGTGACTTTCGGGAATGAATGTGAGTAAATACTTTTCTGACAGTTATCAACTGTCACGAATTACTGGTTTTCATAGCCCCCCCCCCTCCAACCTACACTCCCCTCTCAGTGTGCAAGCCATTCCCATGAGGGAGGAAAATAGAAGCATAGATTGGCTCTCTGCATAATCCACCCTCCTCGCTTCTGGAACTCTCTCTTCTTTAACGGTAGCACCCAAAGCTGGAGGGAGCTCCCTGCCAGCAAAAGGCAGCCAACTTTGGCTTTCAGAGCTTTGAAAAAGGTCAGGCTCAGTCCCAGGAGGCTGAGATAGGGTGGGGAAGATGCTGGACGGAGAGCGGGAGACCTTGCCTTGAGGTCCCAGTTCTGCCATAAACTAGGTGACATATGTCTCTGCATCTATTCCCCTGTGTGTCAAATTGGGGTGATACAATAGATGTTCTAGAAATACTACGAACAAAAAATCAAAGTGGTAGGTTAGCCCTGGCCGATGTGGCTCAGCTGGTTGGAGTGTTTGTTGTCCGGTGGACTGAAAGGTTGTGAGTTCAATTTTCAGTAAGGGCACATACCCTGGTTGCCAGTCTGATCCCCGTTTGGGACACATGAGAGAGGCAGCCGATGGTGTTCTCTCTCTCACATCAATATTTCTCTCTCTCTCTCCCCTTCTCTCTCAAAAAACAATGAAAAAATGTCCTCAGGTGAGGATTAAAAAATAATTTTAAAAAATGGTAGGCTAGCCCTGGCTGGTGTAGCTCAGTGGATTGAGCACAGGCCTGTGAACTAAAGGATCGCGGTTCGATTCCCAATCAGGGCACATGCCTGGGTTGCAGGCCAGTTCCCAGCAGGGGACGCATGAGAGGCAACTATACATTGGTGTTTCTCTCCCTCTCTCCTTCCCTTCTCCTCTAAAGATAAATAAATAAAATCTTTTTTTAAAATGGTAGGCTAGACTATTGTCATATTTGATGGAAAAGATTATGCAACTTTGGAAGTGGAAATCCATTTAAAGAAGAAATAAAGTGCTGGCATTGGGACAGGGTGGTATAGTCCAAGAGCTTGAGGAGACTCTTAGGGTGGAGAAAGAAAAGGAAAATAGACTCTTACTCCTGTCGCCGTGCTGGAGGTGGCCATCCTTCAAGCTGGCCCGGGGGATGTCAATTCATGATCCTTTCTCTCTCAGCTCCTCAGACTGAAAGTAGCCAAAGGATTGTTTGAGCAAATGTGTAATGAGGACATAAATTTGTCCTACTGGGGAGCTGGATGCGTTGACAGTCTACCTGTTCCCTCCCATAGCATGCCCCCTGCTTATTCCAATCACTCATTTAAATATGTGAGGGGTGGGCAGTGGTAGCCTGTTCATTCTTGTGGTCGGCTATTATCTGTTTACCCAGAAAACTGGAGGCTCCAGGAAGTCAGAGACCCTGCTGGGAACCCAGTGCCTGGGCAGTGTCGAGCATGTAGTGAGCAGTCCACATGCCCTCTCGAGCAGCAATAGAGTATAGAGGGTCTTCTAGTCTGGACGTGCTCATCCAAAGAAATTTCAGGTCTCACCTCAGAGTTATAATAAAGGGATCTGACAATTCCCCGAAGAAGTAATAAGTGAGCTGCATCCCAAGGTAAGTGGGAATAAAAGAGAGAGTTGGGGAGAACATTCCAGGGTTGGAGCGAATAGCATATGCAAAGGCCTGGCCACACCTGGCCATGACCCTGGAGAACAAAGGGAAACCCTCTGGAGTGTTCTAGGAGGAGTGAGCTTAAAAAGGACCAGTAGATTATCATAACGAAGTCAGTTTTTGAGGGTTTGTAAATATAATTTTTACAGAAAAGGATAAAAAACTCAGTCCGAGAGAAGCAAGAATCTACTAATGCTCCACTGTCGAAGACGCTCTGAAGGGAGGGAATTATCACAGGGTTCTTAGAAACTATGACCTACGGGAAAGCCCCGCTTGAAACAGTAAAAGTGAAACTTAGTAGTTGGCTGTAAGTCAGCATTTTCTGCTTCAAGTACACAGTGGAAACTTGCTCCATAAAATACTTATGTGGTGAAAATTTTATAGAGGACCGTTTTTATTCAAATGACCATCCACCCCCTAATTTATCTGACTTGTAAACGATGTGTTCTGTGACTATAAAATAAGGACCCCGAGAACTTTCAGGACCCCAGGGTTCTCAGATTCAGTCCCCACGTGCCACAGACGGGCAGTGGCAGAGCTGCCACTCTGCATGGGGTGACACGGGCAGAGACCTGGTTAAACTGGTGGGTGTAGTCGAAGAGGATAATTCCCTCCCTGTGTTTCACTGCTCGGTCAGCCCTTGGCTTTGTGCTCTGTGGACACTGTCAAAGCAGGGGTGACTGGGTCTTTCAAACTACTCACTTCGCAGCTGTATTTGTCTGGCGGTTCAGTTGGTCAATTTAAGTGGAAAAAAGACCATGGTGGGGGATGAGGGGTGGAGGGGACATTGGGGAGGACTCAAAGGACAAACTACAATGGGCATTCTGGAAAAAACAGTAACTTTTTCTTTTTCTATGGCATTTAAGCCCAGACTTGAATTCTCTATTCAATGAAAACACCCACTGAGATCAGGCAGAATGTTAACTGGGTAATGCAGAATGATGGTGGTCTCTTAGGGAGGAGAAACTACTTCCAAGCTCCAGAATTGGGCCTGAGGAGGGGACTACAGAGGGGAGGGTAAGTTGTTATACTGACGTCTTGAGGGGCCTGGGGATAGGGTTCTATTGCCGACGATCCTCCCTTCCTGACAAATCCTCCTCTGGAAGCCCTGGTGAGGCACAGGGAGGATATGGGTGGTGGGAAGCTTCCGCCCACTTGAAGGCCTGTGGATAAGGTTTGGCACCCCCCCTGGGGCTTTCGGGAGAGGGGCCTGGGAAGGATGAAAGCAGAGCCGGGAGGAGGCCCGGGAAGGCTGGAAGGCCTTGGCCAAGGCAGCTCGCCGCCCAGGCCCAGTTGTACGGGAGTGGCTGAGCGGGTCCAGCCACGTGGCCATGAGCTGGCTACTTAACCTTGCTAGGGCGCTGTTTCTCCTTTGTAGAATAAGGGTAATGATAGTATGTGTCACATAAATTATTGAGAAAATGAAATACAGTAATGTATCTAAAGAGCATAGCGAGGGTTCTGATACATGAGGACAATTGTCGTGGTCGTCGTCATCATCATCATTGCAACAGGACTTGAATTCTAAGCATGCGACTCCTGACACCTGGGAAGCAAAGCTCTCAAAGAGGAACGGGTTTAGCCTAAATCTATGCTTGCTCCAGGCAGCAGGCACTTCTGGGCAGGATGACAGACTGCGGCCTTGCCAAGAATCTATTCGCATGGGGGGACCAAGGAGACTTCTGGGAGAGAAAGAACTCACCAGTTTGGGTGAGAGGAGCAACATCAAACTTGGTCCAAGGACAGGTCCAGAGTTGGAGAAAAAGAAGGTGGTTGTGAATACCAGATGGAGATTTTGTTCAGCCCCTTGCCCTTGAACATGAATACATTAGAGAGGGTAAGAGGAATCCACTTCGGTCCACTTTGGGATCTGTGCAACAAAGGGAATTTTCTCTAGTTTGGTGGGCACCATGGCATTGCATTTGGGTACCAGGAGGAATACACAGAACTGTGGCACAGGAGATGCATCCCTATGCGGGCCCTGAGCTCTCGTCACCAAAGGCACTGGATTTTCCACTGGAAGCAGCTCCACCTTAGTGGCCCAGCAGCAGTGACAGCCCCACAGACATCAGAGGAACTGGCAAATGATCCCAGCACGCAGCTGGAGCAGAAGAGAGGGAAAGTGGGGGGGAAAGTGTGCTGTGTGGGAGCATACGAACAAAGGTCCCCAGGCGGCCTCTGAGACTGAAGGGTTTCTGTGGAGGGATCTTTGTGGAGGGGTCTTTGTGGAAGGGTTGGTGATGCTGCTGGAGACAGTGAAAGCAGAGAGAGAGAGGGAGAGCGAGAGCAAGAGAGAGGAACAGTCTGTGCTGTGATTCCGATCCCAGTTTTCCCCTCAGGCTGGTGTGGCCTAGGAAACACACATCGTGCAAGTAAACAAATCATTATTATGAGACTTAAAAGATCCAGCTTGGCCCTGCCTCCTTTTACAAACACTTTGACATGCAAGCTCATTGTCACTTTAAGCAGTTTTCTCAACAGAGCAGGGTGTTTGAAGCTGCAAGTCAGATGCATTAGTGAGTTGCAAAATCGGTCTAGTATAAGCAGGTTGGATGAGCAGACTTTTAAAGAATGAAATAGTTTTGGATTTAAAATAGGACGGTATTGCATCTATGCAAGTAACTATTGCCTTATGAAACCTTTGTTTCTGGTGTGTGTGTGTGGGGGGGGGTTGTGATGTAAAATGTTTCTTACTATCAATCACTTTATGACAAAAAGGAAGGAAGGGAGGGAAAAAACTGCATTAGAGGACACTAAAGATCTTCACCCTTCCCAGGAGTCTGTGAAATGGCAGAGAAATGTTGATCTCAATTCCAGTAAATTTCACTTAATGACTGAGGGCAGCAATTAGACACATTAGATTATCCTTTCTATTGTTCGCTGTGTGACCTTGGGGAAGTTGCTTCACTTCTCTGTGCCTCATTTTATACATTGATAAGGCAGAAGTAATGCCATCTTTGTGTTGCTGATATTAAGATTAGTGATAATGCATATAAAAGCCATGTCACAAAAAGATATCCAACTACTACTGATAACTCTACCAAAATTAGATGGGAAGTGGGAGAGGGCAGTGAGCAGAGGGACAGATCTTACAGATTACGTGGAAGTAGTGTGTCATTTAGGATGCTTTGGTAGAAAGTGACAGACATGGACTCTGTCATTCTAAACACCAAAGGGCTGTATGGCCTTGGTCACTCACAGAATTCAAGGAAGGGCTGTCCAACCAGGCTTCAGAAATGGAGAGACACGTGGGAGCTTGGGGATCTAGGTGGCAGGAACTAATGGGCATTTTCCTCAGGTGGATCTACTCCAGTCAGTTCTCGTCCCCATGTTCTTCCTCCCCAGAGGAGAGAGTGATGAGCTGAGCTGTGTCTGGTGCCTGCCTCTTTGCCAGGGGAAGGCAGGGCTGCTTGGTGGCAAGTCCACTAGGAGGGCACAGGTGAGAGAGGGGTGGTTCCCCAAGGAGACTTTATTGTATAACAGAAGCAGAGAGAATGGATGCTGAACTTGACCAAGGGACACTCATGATGGGATGTGTGCCAGCATCTGTTAGCAAATGCCATTTCCCTCTGCCCCAGCCTATCACCCCAAACCAACCTCCCGATTTTTAAAGAGAAATGACCAGAGGACCACTGAGACAAATAGGTATGGATAATGTCTCATAAGACAGCTAAACTCTTAATCAGGGGATTTTCAATTCTTATGGTTCAAGAGAATGGAACTTTGGCCTAGAGAAATATTGAGAAGGTAATAAATAATGAAGCTGACAGTTACAGAATGCATATTATGTGTCAGCTGCTGTTCTAAGCACTTTAAACATATTAATGCATTTAATCCTCATAACAATCCCATGGGCTAGATATTATTATTATTACTATTACTATTATTTCTTCTGTATTTATAGAAAAGGAAGCTTAGGCCTAAGAGGTCAAGTAGCTTTCCCAGGGTCCTGTAGCTTGTGGGGAGTGGCACTGGGGTCTGGCCCAGGCTTCCTGACTCTGATGTCCATGGTATTAGCTGAAGGGCTATGCAGGATGTAGGGGACTGGGCACCTTTTGGAGGCCCACAGTGCTTCTTCACTGGCTAGCCACTGCTTTTGGACTACAATTCCCAGTATGCAAATGGACTATTATCTTAACCCCTTCCTCACCAAAAGTCCCTCACTTTCTTGTATAAAAACGTATTTAGTGTCAATATGGCAAAGTCTTGTCTCCCAAAAGGATGATTATGCAATTGAGGCAAGCTGTCTAGTCTCTGTGCCTTGGTTTCCTTATTTATAATTTGGGAGTTAGTAATAGCCAAACCACGTATGTTTCAATTAAATAGGGTAATGGTTCTAAAGCACCAACAACACAGCCTGGCACATTATAAACTCATGTTCAGTGTTAGTTGTTGCTGTCACCTTGTCATAATCAGTTGCATTGTTCCCCCCCCCCCCAGAAGTTGAATGAGGGAAAGAAAGCAGGGCTGAATCCAGTAGGATACTTAGTTTACCAAGTTTCCAAGCCAGTCACAGAGTAAAACCCATGAGAACGGGATAAAAGGGAACAAGTTGTACTCCTTAAAAAAGCCTCTTTAAGGGCACCAGCAAGTTATTTATCTTTGTTTATTTTCTAAATATATTGTATTGATTATGCCATTACAGTTGACCTATTTCCCCCCTTCATTCTCCTCCAGCCTGCATACTCCTCCCCCACCATTCCCCCCTTTAGTTCACGTCCACGTGTCACAAGTTCTTTAGATTCTATATTTCTCCTACTATTCTTGCCCTCTCCCCTGTCTTTTTTCTACCTACCATCTATGCTATTTATTCTCTGTACCTTCTCCCAACTTCTCCTCCTCCCACTCCCCTGTTGCTAACCCTCCATGTGATCTCCATTTATATGGTTCTGTTCCTGATCTAGCTGTCCTCTTGGTTTGCTTTTGTTTTAGGTGTGGTTGTTAGTAACTGTGAGTTTGCTGTCCTTTAACTGTTCATATTTTTTATCTTCTTTTTCTTAGGTAAGTCCCTTTAACATTTCATATAATAAGGGCTTGGTGATGATGAACTCCTTGAATTTGATCTTGTCTGAGAAGCACTTTATCTGCCCTTCCATTCTAAATGAAAGCTTTGCTGGATAAAGCAATCTTGGATGTAGGTCTTTGGATTTCATGACGTGGAATACTTCTTTCCAGCTCCTTCTTGCCTGTAAGGTCTCTTTTGAGAAATGAGATGACAGTCTGATAAGAACTCCTTTGTAGGTGACTGTCCCCTTATCTCTTGCTGCCTCTAGGATTCTCTCCTTCATTTTAATCTTGGGTAATGTAATTATGATGTACCTTGGTGTGTTCCTTCTTGGGTCCAACTTCTTTGGGACTCTCTGAGCTTCCCGGATTTCCCGGAAGTCTATTTCCTTTACCAGATTGGGGAAGTTCTCCTTCTATTATTTGTTCAAATAAGTTTTCTACTTATCATTCTTCCTCTTCCCCTTCTGGTACCCCTATAATCCGGATGTTGGAACGTTTAAAGATGTCCTGAAGGTTCCTAAGCCTCTCCTCATTTTTTGAATTCTTGTTTCTTCATTCTTTTCTGTTTGGTCATTTTTTTCTTCCTTCTGGTCCATTCCCTTGATCTGAGTCCCACTTTCCTTTCCATCACTATTGGTTTCCTGTGCATTTCCCTTTATTTCAATTAGTTTAGCCTTCATTTGTTTCTCTAATTTGTGACTAAAATCAACCAGTTCTGTGAGCATTGTGATCACCAGTATTCTGATCTGTACATCTGATAGGTTGGCTATTTCTTGGTCGCTTAGAGTTATTGGCTCTGGGGCTTTGAGTTCTTCTTGAGCCATGATGTTTTGGGCTGTTCGCACCTGTTACGTATGAGGAGCGGAGCCCTAGGTGTTCACCACAGCGGGGAAACTCAGTTGCTAGGTTGTGACACTGTATGTGGAGGCAGGGTCAAAGAGGGGCAATGGTGGTCCCCTCTGCTGCTTCCCACCGCTGGGGCCTGCATGGTCTGTCTCACTGCTCGCTCCTTTGCCTGGTTTATCTGCGCGCAAATGTGTGACCACCGTCAGCCTGCTGCCTTTCGCCCTCACTGAGTCCGCCCATTTTACCCCACACCTGGGATTTGCCAACAGCTGCCTGTGTGCCTGGGTCAGTCCAGTGGATGGCTCTTTCCTGACCCACCCCGCTCTGCCGCTGGCTCCACCCCTCTTACCAGTGTGGCTGAATGGTTCATTGTTGTCGGACTTCCGTATAGTTCAGTTTTCTGTGTTTTTGTTACTAAAACTTCGTTGTCTTTAAACTTGGTTGTTCAAGGAGGTACAGTGTATCCACCTATGCCTCCATCTTGGCCAGAAGTCTATCTTTGTTTATTTCCAATAATAGTTTTTATTTTTTGTAAAATCTGGGGTGACATTGGTTAATAAGATTATGTGAGTTTCAAGTGTGCAATATTATAATATATTATCTGTATATTGCATCATGTGCTTATCACCCAAAGTTTAGTGCTTTCCATCACCTTATTGTTTATCTTTCTGCTTCCTTGATTGAATGATTATTAACTAGGAGAAACAACTCAAATCGCCTTGTAAAGATAAGGCGATAAGATACTTTAGAGATATGAGCTGGTACTTTTTGTTACTCCTTAAAACACAACTTTTGCTTTATTTCTGTTACCAAAGTTAAGTATGCTGAATTTATACATATTCATGACTGTCTTCAATGTTGAGTAGAAACTAAATTGGCCATGGATTGGAGACCATTGCTTATGTCCTCAAAAGAAGAGACCCTTTCAGCTCGTGTTGTTGGCTCTGGTTTTCAAAAAAGGCTCTTGGGCTAAATGAAGGATAAGGATCCTATACATAGAAACTGTCCCAGCCAGGAATCCTATTGGATAGTAGACAACTGGAAAGCAAGAAGAATGTCGAGCAGGTTCTTGCATGTGCATAAGTAAGTGGCTATTTGGGTGTCCTGATTTATGAAAACATGGGACTTAGTTGCCTCCTGCTTCACGTTGCTCTATGTGCCTAACGCTGGGGAATGGCTAAACATCAACTAGTGCCTCTTCCTGGATGATCAAGAAACTTGCAAAGACAGAATAAATGATTATTAGTGAGAAGAGTTATTTCAGAAGCCCCTGGGGGCAGGGTAGGGAGGAGGGCAAGGACTTTTCATCATTTTGGTCCCAGAATCCCCTTCAGGTGCTGTGGGTATCAAATCAGAGCAGCACTGCCTTCCTAGGCAGTGTTTGTGTGAGGGCACAGCTGCGGTTACCCTGGCGGCAACTACTGGACTGAAGATGCTGACACCCTGAAACTCTTGGGACCTCTACACACAACGAAGAATTGTCCTACCCCAAATGCTCTTAGCATTCCCACTGAGAAGGAATAAAAGAAGTTCTCATAGTGGGGAACATAAAAAACTCCTTTGTGCATTTTTCTGAATAGTAATCAATAATCCATTAACTCAGGAAAGCTGAATGCTCTTCGTACAGAATCCAAAGCAAACTGAGTTTGGCAAGAACTGTGGAGAGGCTGTATGGCCCTGGAGAAGGCACTTCATTCCTTAGGCCTCAGTTTCTCCATCTTTATAGCATTAACATTCACATTAATCCACATTAACTTGTGGGTTTCTCTTCTCAGAAAGGAGAAACAGCCCTTGAAAACCAAAGCACAGAGAGACTTTGTTTTTCTCCTTTTGTGCATGGTAGACACATATACTGTGGTTATGCAAAATACATATGGCAAAGTTTAAATCAAAAATATACAGAAGCAAATGACCCCAAAATAGTTTTTGATGAAGTATGATTTTAGCATTTTCTCTGGAAATATATTTGAATATTTTAGAGCCAAATACCAAAAAATGCAGGCAAGTCCATGGCAGACCACTCTTCCTACTGGCTAGACTCGCATAGCAAAAACGGAAGGCTGTTAGGGAATAAAACAAACGTAATTCTAAGTCATGGGCATGGTAAACATAACTGGGCCAGAAGTGTCATTTGGGGTGGTTCTGATAGGTGTTGCCCTAGCATGCGGCTTGTTAATTGGACTATAAAGTTGATAAAATGATTACTCTCCTTTTCTTTCTTCTACTTTGTCAGAATCACTCCCAAGATAGTTATTAGCGGTCACTTTGTCTTAAAACAGACACTCCTTCTTCCTTTCAAGGAGACCATTAACTGCTTTTTGTTTGTTTGGTTTAAGATTCTGAAATTAAAAGGAAAAACATGCAACTAGGCTGTGCATGCTTTGGAAACTTGAACTTCATGATGTTGGAGATTTTAGGCTTTTGCTTTGGTCATATTCCTTCAGAAAGGCTCTGTTTTGTTTTGTCTGGCTTTATGCTCTCATTCTGGTGGAACTAAGAGCTTTCCATTGCTGCCTGTGACTTGTGGCCTGTATTATACCCATTAGTTTCAGTTGGAATGATGACCCAAGAAGATTGGAATTTGACCCCAGAAAATGGCAAAGGGATGACGGGACTGGTGCTGACCACAGGATTAGTGACCGCAGGATGGGCATCAACAGCAGGGAAGCATCGGGCTTCTGCACCCGCCCCCTTCCTGGGTCCACGTTTGGCACTACCCTTACTGCTCCCAGCAGTAGAGTGAGGAAGATGGAGAAGTCAATACTTGCTGGGCTTCCTATAGGCCAGGTGCTCCACTGATCATCGCACCTGCCTTGCGAGTGAGATATTATCATCCTCACGCTGCCTATAAGGAAACAGAAGCTCACAGAGATAAAACGACTTGTCCTAGACCATTTAGTTTGGCTTCAAACTGACTTCTGTTTCCAAAATGTTTATCACGTAATTTCTTACTTTTGATATACATGGAATTATGGATAGTTCTTGAGGCCTTATCTGTGTGAGGCAAGTACTGAGTAAAATGTCTGTACAGTATCATTTGTTCATATGAGGCACAGAAACGACTGAGGCCAACTTGGCCCTGGCTCCAGAGGCTCTGTGGGGATACCCGGGAGACCCCTTGGGCCATCCCAACCCAGTACAATACAATCTAGTGAGGCGGTTACAACTCAAGAACTGACTGCCATTTACCAATTCAGTGACTTGGGCACGATTTTACACTCTCATCCTCAGTTTTCCTCATCTGTAGAATGGAGATAATTATTAGTACTCACCTCACAGATGGCTGTAAAGAAGAAATGAGATAAACTAAGAAGTGGTTAGCACACAGTAAGCTGCTATTATTCTGCTGTCTCCCCCTACCCAAAGTGCCCTTATAGAAGAACCCCTTTGGAGGTTGTCAGAATGACTGAGGAAGGAGGGATGAGGGGAGAAACCAGGCCTGAGGAGGGGGGAGAACAGGCCGGGAAGCCACCTTCCTGACCCAGACTCTGCTCCTCAACCCCAGGTGGGAAAGTTATAGGAAAGTGACTAGAAAATGTACGGTAAATAAGAGATGCAAGTTAGTAAGGTTTATTTTGCAGAGGGGAGTCCTCTTAGGTAATAAAAGTTGTATGGGAGAGGGACACACATTTACAAATGGAGCTTTGTGTTACCTTTAGAAAGGAAAATTTATGTCCTGCTGCTGAACAGGAAGGAAAAGGACAGGAGGCTTTTCTTTCAGCTCAAAACAATCCTAAAAATAGTGGCATCTTTTCAGGTGACATAACTCTGATCCCCTTCACTGGGCCTTGCTTAGGAATTGAGTATTTTGCTAAGAACCCTTTATATGTCTATTCACTCTATCATTTATTTCTTTTAACTTTATCAGTTAGGTATTAGCCCACTTTTCATATTAGGAAGCTGAGGCTAGATAAAGAGATCATAAACTAGCCAATGGCAGAAGTAAGACCTGAACCCAGGAAAATGAAAAATTAATCGATCATTCCTTAGTAAGGACTTCCCCCACCCTTCCCCAGGAGTGGAGTTGGGAGATACTGTTGTTCCTTAAAAAGAGCATTTGGGGAGAAGCAAAAAAACAAGCCATGGCAGTTGTAAGTTCTCCAGCACCTGGTAGTGCTGGCTGTAGGAAGAGCTCAATGAATATGAATTGAAAAAGCAAGGGAAGACATGAAGAAGGGAGAGAGGGACTGCGTTTAGCCCCTCAGATGGCCTCTGTGAACTCATCAGGACCCTTCCGGGTTTCTTCCCACCAGTCCCACAGATCAGCTGCCTGTACCCTCTTTTCTTGCACCTTGCAGCTCCCAGGAATTGGGGATAGCTTGGTGGTTGGTTTCCCCCACTTTTTCTGGTCTCTGAAATTCGAATCCTCATAGCACTGGCTGTGCCTGCGATTCAGTCTCCTTGACTGCTTTAGATGCTGCTGCCCAGAAGACAAATCCACAGCACCTTTCCTCTCAAGAGGCAGAAGATCACAACAAGTAGCAAACATAAGGACGTTATAGAGGTTGTGGAACCTTCCTAAGCTCTTCCACAAAGGCAGGCCACAACCTGACTCCCCAAGACATGGTTTCCCCAGAGTCAGGTGGTAGCCTTGCCACTTGGTACACGGGTGACCTTGGGCAGTTATTTAACTTCCCAGACTACATCTGAAAAATGCACCCATCTCTTCAGGCTGGGGTGAGCATTCAAGAAGGTTGCATGTTTGAAAGTCCTAGCTCAGAGAAAGTACTAAATAAATGCTGTGAATGACTAAATTGTGCCCTCCCACCCCTATTCATATTGAAGTCCTAATTTCCAATATGACCATATTTGGAGATATGGCCTTTTAGGAGGCAATTAAGGTTAAAGGAGGTAATGAGGGTGGGGCCCTAATCCAATAGGACTAGCGTCCTTGTAAGAAAAGGAAGAGGTTTTAGGGGTGTACCCACATAGAAAAGGCAATGTGAGGACACAGTGAGCAGGCAGCTATCCACAAACCAAGGAGAGAAGTCTCACATGAGAAACCAAACCTGCTGGTACTTTGATCCCAGACTTCCAGCTTCCAGAATTTTAAGAGAATGAATTTCCATTGTTTAAGCCACGCAGACTGGGGTGTTTTGCCCTGGCAGCCCTGGCAGACTAATGTTAAGTCTACTTCTTTTCTTATTATTTGAACAAACTCGCACATTCAAAGGAAACTCAGAATTTGAAGTAGAAAAATTTTGACCTACCTGAGCCCTACCGGAGCCACTGTGACTCACACTTGTAAAGAGGGCAGAGGGAGGTCAGCATTGTCTTCTCAGCATCATAGTGGAGCCTCTTTATGGGCATGCTCAAGGATTAAAAACGAGCTGGGCTGAGGGGTGAACCTTTGCTTGAATTTCTGTTTGTTGTTGATCAAAGAAAGGCCCATTTTAAAGTTACCACTTGTAGCCTTGTACTCAGTAGAAAAGTGTATGAATTCTGACAGGTAGAATACAAAATTCTCAGGTGATGGTTCTATTGCCTATAGGACATTAGCCAATTTTTTATCTAATGAAACCATCTTATTCCAACGTTTTTCTCCAATGTCTCTATAATTCCAGTTCCTCTAATTCTCTTTGGAACCAGTTTATCCATCCTTCACTAATGAGTTGACTAAATCTCTGACATGTGTTCATACAAATATAGAATGAACACATGTCAGGTATTTATGTTTTTGGCTTTTTGAAATGTATGCTTAGATGAGTACAAGGAATTCTAATATTTTTAGGATATAAAGATCACACTTGAAGGTGATGTAAGACCTCCTTGGATTGGGATCTGCTCTTTAAATTTCTAGATCTTCTCTGTATTAGTAGCTTTAAAGCACCATTGTTCAAGGATCACAATATTTACTAGCTTCAGAAGAATTTGATTCCTTCCACAGACAGAGCAAACCTTAAGTAGATTATAAAGTTGGTTTTTTTATCCTTTGTTTTCTCTTTCTTTCCTTCCCACCTTGCCATATACTGACGGGACCCTTTACCCTGGATCTGTTATTCTATCTTCTCATCTCAGGTGGTAAGAAATGATCCGGTAGGACACAGGGTATGAACGACAGCAAGAGGTCCCACCAAGGCCATTTACATTGAAATGGCGGACAGATGCTTTAACCCAGTGGCTTTTAGACTGTATTTCTGGGCTTTGTGTCTACTCCCCCCAGTTTTTCCTTTCCCTGCCTCACTTGCTTGTAAGTACAGTTCAGCCAGAACAACTCCACTTATACACTAAGATTCAGTTAAGATTTCATGTGAATGACCAGTTAATTAGGAGATGCACTTAACCCAAAGAAATAAAGCTTTCATGATGGCAGAAGCAACTGTGGGGTAGTGGAACGAACCCTTAGGCCAGGACGGGTGAGGAGTCCTTGCTCTGCCCTTTGCCAGCTGTGTGATCTCGTGCAGAGCACTTGATTCCGTGGAGCCTTGGGGTCCGTACTTATAACCCTACCTTGCAGGTGAATTGGGAGCATTAAGAGAGATTATATAAAGCGACATGTAACTGCGAAGGGTTGCTATGAACAACCTGTCAGGTGTTGCCAACATGCAATGAAGGAAATGCTAGGGCCTAGAGCTCTTAAATGGCCAGAGCTCTGGCCACTGATTAAGTGGCCAGCTTGTCACATGGCTCTTGATTTTATTTATTTTTTAAAGATTTTTTTATTTGAGGGGAAGGGAAGGAGAAAGAGAGTGAGAGAAACATGTGCAAGAAAAACATCAATCAGTTGCCTCTCACACACCCCCAACTAGGGATCTGGCCCACAACCCAGGCATGTGCCCTCACCAGGATTCGAACCTGCAACCTTCTAGTTCACAAACCGAAGCTCAATTCACTGAGCCACACCAGCCGAGGCACATGGCTCTTGATTTTGACCTTACTGTATTAGCACTTGCTTTCTCATTACCTTAAATTCCTTTTGCTACCCATCTGGTTCTCCAGTTTCTAATTAAAATTTGGAAGTTTCATGAAATTTCAGCAGAAATAGTTTTTATGAAATGTTGTCTCCAATGGAGCAGATTGTGCTGCTCATTTGGGTCAGTTCTCAAACCAATTGAACTCTCAGCTGTGTAGTTTTCATGCAGAAAAGCAGGGAAAGCAAAAATGGAGCTGTGATGAGTGGTGCCAATTGGAGTCACTGCCTCATGCTTCTGACTCATTTCACAACCATTATCATGTCAGTAGAAGCATCCCCTCCACCCCTATATGTTTTTGAAAGGAAGTGCTATTAATAAAGCAAGGTCCAGAGAGGAGCATTGCATTAATATTGTGATCAGGCTTAGAGAGAAAGCAGAGCTAGACATCCAGAGACACCATGGTCACTGGATCGAGGGAAAGAACTAGCATTGGGAAAATGGGAAGGGAGAAGTCTGCATACCTAAAGCAAGACAGATATCACATAACAATGAATAGCTGTTACTCATTAAACATTTACTGCATTCCTGACATGGTGCTTATAAATCAGTCATCTTATTTGATCCTCACCATTGCTGTATTAGTCAGGGTAGGCTAACTGCCATCACAAGCGACCCCCAAATCTCAGTGACTTGGTATGGTAGAGGCTGATTGCTTACTCATGCTCCCACCTTCCCCAGGACCTTGGAGTCTTCCACTGGACTCTGCATCCTCCCAACAGAGGCGGGGAGAGAGAGAGAGAGTGCATTTAGGTAGGATCCCATGGGGGGTTTCCTACAGTCTAAGCCTGGATGTACAACACGTCACTTCTGTCAATATTCCATGGGCCAGAACTCAGCCATACGGTCCCACCTAACAGCAAGGGAGTCTGGGAAATGTCCATGAGGTATATGACTATGTGGAAAAGGAAACAGGGTTTGGTGAGCACATTGTTTCTGATATAACAACTTCTTACCACCGTTATTTTACAGATGAAACTGAGTGCTGGACAGGGGAAGTAACTTGCCTAGTAGCACGTAGCAGGTGAGTGGTAGAACCAGGGTAATCTCTCAGGAACAAGACAGAGGAGTCACTGCCCTCACAGAACTTCTTGTCTGTGCTGGAACGTTCTTGCTGCATTCTTAGAATCTCTCCTGCTGGAGTCAGCTAGCTCTGTTAGAGGGATTTTGGAAGCAGCTTAAACATTTCCCCAGGAGAAGAGAGTGGTGGTAATCAGCGTGGGAAGAAAGCAATTGCTCCTTTGACACCAGCAGGTTGAAGGACAGATGTCTTTGTTTCATGTCTGTTTTCTCCATGTGAGAAGCAGTCAGCTTCACTGATTATGTCCGATCGAGGGTGATCTTTCCATTTTTCTCCCTTGAAAATGTGTAATTTAATGTGAAGCATCTATTGATGGGCTACAAGCAGGAAGAATTCTCAGGATAATGTGTGTGATTTTCTTCTTGAAATAAATCCACATTTATTGTGTGTCTATTATGTACAAGGCATGGAGCAAGGTGCTTCACATACATTATCTCATTTACTCTCATTTAAGCTGCCCAAGTGCCTCTGATGTAAGAGGCATCATTAGCCAGCTATTACAGACAGATAAAAGGGGAGAGAGGAAATGATAGCTCAGGGCTCAGAAAAATGCTAATTCACTTCCAAGGGACAAATATGCTTACTCTCTGGTTTCCACTGAATGGATTTCAATTAACATTCTTTACATTATTACCTGCTTACATTTGCATAATTCTTTCAAGTTTTCAACTCACAGTCACCTCTTTCATATCTCATTTGATGCTTAGGCTAGTCTTGTGCTGATAACATTCTAGAACTATTTGATGGCACCTTTTTTTGAACCTAAATCTCTTCAGAGGAACTTGCTTTTATTACACAGTTGAAGTTCAGGATGAAGCCGATTGAAATCTTGCCTTTCAAAATCTAACCCACATCATCTGCAGGTCTCCCTGGGATGGCGAAATCTCTTGCTTAGTACAAGCACCATACACCTGAGGAGGGACTCAAGAAAAACCAGAGTTGATTATAAAAAATTGGGCATTCATTTGAACATGTTTAAATGTCAGTCACCTTCAAAGTACTCTCCAGTTGATGCAATACGCTTACTGGAATGTTTTTTTCTACTTCTCAAAACAGTTTTTTGCCCTCGTTGATTTTGATGCATTTTAGTGTTTCTGCTGTTTTTTGCTTCGCCTCTTCCACATCAGCAAAATATTCCCCTTTGAGAACTTTTTTCATCTGGGGAAACAAAAAAAAAGTGCTGCTTGGGGTGAGATTGAGTGAATAGGAAGGGTGAGGCACAGAAGTCGTGCTGGTTTGGGTGAAAAACTGCTGAACGCTTAGCCACGTGGACAGGTGCCCTCATAAACCACCCATCAGGAAATTGGCAAATACATTGAAAGAGTCTTCAAAAAAAATTCACTGAAGCCCAACGCAGCCTGGCACAACAACAGTAGCTTGTACATTGCTACGGATGGGTTCCTAGAACACTCACCTAGCGGGGGAAGCCTGTAATACAAGGGGCGTGCCCTTCAGAAGATAATTTTGGTTGTTTTTGGCTCCCTCCAACCCCCATACATCAGCACTCTCATACCAGAGCTGATTGCTATGGTTACATTTGCCCTCGGTATTCTCTAAAACTCTAGATTCTCGACATGCCTTTACTACCCTGTCCTTGTCAGGATCTTCATGCCACTCAGTTTGCCCCAGTTCATGGGGCAAGAAGAAAAAAGAAAGAAAGAAAGAGTGGGTTTGTATGTTCGTGCAATTGGGTGCATTTATTCTCAAAAGACCTCCAGGCACTAGCCTAAGTGAAGCGGGGGTGGGGTGGGGTGGGGTGGGGGATGGGGGATGGGCGCTGCTGGCTGATGAAGCATAAAGCAGGTGCTTACTTAATTGCTGCAGCTGGTGCCAAGGGCTCAGCGTTATTCTCCTCGTCTTCAAGTATTGGCACCAGTGCTCACTTAGCTTTTTAGTCAAAGCCTCTGAGAAGAGTCTGGGAAACTGCTCTGCCCCTCACACTTTTACAGAAAACCGAACAGGCAGTTTCTTACAAATATTGTCAGCAAACCCATACCTGATGTGTTTCTTTTCTTTTTTTTTACTCAAAACAATTCATTTATTATAGAAAGAGAAATTGGCTTACATGCAATTTGATCTTTTATTTGATTCTTCCAAAATTGCCATGGGTTAAATTTTTAACTTGTTTCAAAAGACTTGGTTCAATTGTTCAGACTCACCTGTGTGGTTTGGATCTCTGTATGTCTGAGCCCACTGCTTCCTGAGGTGTTTTCTTTTAAAACACGGGTTGTTAAAGTCTCCAGTTGATATAGTACAGTCATTTTGCTGTTTGACTTTCCTCCTTTAAGTGAAGGGAAAAGTTGCAAAAATGTAGAATGCAAGCCGTGGTCTGGTAGTTCAGTCCGTTAGAGCATTGTCCCAATAGGCCAGGGTTGCAGTTTTGATCTCCAGTAGGCGCATGCGAGAATCAACCAGTGAATGCATAAATTAAGGGGAACAACAAATTGATCTCTCCCTCTGTCTCTCTCTTTCTCTCTGTCCTTCTCCTCTCCCCTCTGTCCCTCTCTTCCTCTCTCCCTTTAAAGTCAATACATAAACATTTTTTTTTAAATGTAAGGTGCAAGTTATTTTCTGCACTGTCATTCTGCAAATGTTTATGAAGAGTAAACACCATGCCAAAAGATTATGAAGAACAAACAATGTGCCAAGAACAATACAAAGAACCATGAGGCATACAGAGATAAGATACGGCCTCTTTCTTTCAGCCAGTTTGGTCTGCAAGGAAAGTGAGAGAAGTACAAGGAATAATATAGGCAGTTTTGAGAGAAGGAACAGTAATACACTAAAGAAAATCGAGTGTGGACCACTCTCTGCTGATGGCAGATTTAACATAAAGGAAAGAGTTCCTTATTTCCCCCCTTCTTAAAGTAATGCGACTGAGAGGATGCTATTCAATTACTATATTTAAGGTAAAATTTGAATTTTTAGGCATTTGCCATACTTTTATCTTCTTTTGACTCTAATCTGTGTGTGTGTGTTTAGCACAGTTTTAAACTGAAAAAAATTGTTTTTTAAATTTCAGAACTTTATTTCAGGTTGCATTTAAGGAGAGGGGAAAGAGAGAGAGGTTGTAGTTCAGAGAGTTCTTGAGGAAACCTGGGTTCTGGTCTTGTTTTCACCTTTAGCCACATATGTTCCCAGGTCCCGGAGGACTTAGTTTGGGTGACTCCCAAGGCTCCATTCAGCCCTAATGGTCTGAATGGGCTTGTCTCCCATCTTGTGCTGAATGAATCCAGCAGCTGTCACCTAGGAGCAAAGGGAACAGGAGGCTTGAGGGAGTGTCAGAGGTGCCAGAGTGGAAAAGAAAGAGTGGAATTTCAGTGACATATTCTCAGGCCCCTCTGTTTCTGAGCTTCCTATTTAAAGAACATATCCCCTTTTAAAAAAAAACATTAAGTTCAGAGCCACTCACAGTTTGTAATGGGTCTGATTCCTTTTCATTCCCAGTGGGTATAGCACTGGCACTGAAAAATGTAAAGCATGCCTTAGCGAAGAAAATATCTAATAGAGCTGCAAGCTGGCTAAAGTTTGTGCAGAGCTAGGTCCACAAATAAGCCTTGGAGATAAATGCAGTGAATTCTAAGGAACAGACAGGAGGAAATTGAGGCAAGTGTGGAGTGAGAACGAAGAATGCCATGTCTCTCCATGGTTCTTTCCTGTCTAATTTCACAGCCAGCAACCTGGCCCAGGCCCTAATTAACCACATGGCCATGGATTGCTGCTGGTCCCCGGTGAGCCCCTCCCTTCACGCTCTGCTTTTCTGGTTCACACATTATTGTCCTTCCACAAACACCAGACTGACCACCTTGCTTCCCTAGGCAGTGATTTATCACGAGTCCCTGTTACCTGTCACATCTCATCTCAGCTCTTTAGCATAGGCTTTTGGGTCTTGCATCCAAGAAGCATTGTTATTAGAAATAGGAGGTCTAGCTCTAACCTTGGCCTTTGCAGCTTTAAAGCTGGTGGCTTTGGACGAGTTGTTAAACGTCCCTTGCCTTCATATTCCTTGTCTATAAACTGCCTGGGAGCTGAGGTCTCCAGCTGTGAAGGATCTTCTAGAACTGCTGAGGAAATGCGACCACCCTGGTCTCACATGTCTCAGGAGCATTTGGATTCAAATAGGCTGGCCCACGCTTCCAATAGCATCTATACACTTGGTAGGCCTTGCGTCCCAAGTTTTAGTTTTTAAAACATCATCCCCCCAGCTTTCCGAGGCCACCTCTTGTTATTCTCTATGGTGTTTCTCTACTCTAGACAAGTCAGGGGCCTCAGTGGCTCTGAACAAACCTAAATGCTTCCATGTTATCTGCTCTGGCTCTGAGCCACTGCCCCGATGGAAATCAGTTCCTGGTCCCCATACCAGCCCAGGGCTGTCAACTGCCCGATTAAAGTCCTTTTATCCAGAAGTCCTCACTGACTAACAACAGGCATTCCTTCCGTGGTGACAAGTTCAATAGCCACGTCTTTGACCCCTGTGGCCTTTGGCAATCCATCTATTTAAAATTCCAATCATTCCTCCACCAGCACTTATTTAGGTAAACAATTGTCAGTATACATACATAACTATTGTAGGCTTTTTTTCCTTCATTCAGCAATGTATCGTAGATGTTTTCTTTCATTGTCTCATAGTCTTCACAAAGTCTTACTGAATGCCTTGGAACTGTATTGACTCTCCCCCTAATGTTGGACAATTTAACTAATTAGTATTCCAGTATTATGAATCTCAGTGCATATAACTTTTTGCATCTTTTGTATCATTTCCCTAGTGACTCAGACATGTTGTTATAAGACAAACTTTCTCATGGCATCTAAACTTTCTCATGGCATCCCGTCGTCTGTCAGTCCTTGAATGCACCTCTTGCTGACTTTTTAGCCCTTATCCACAACCGTTGTCCCAGACTCCTTCTCCACTGCTTTGGCCTCCGCTTCCTCTCCCTGTCCTCTCACACTGGGCTAATGGCCTTCCCTAGGGCATTCACAGCTTAGTCCCAAAGATCCTGCCTCTCTAACTCTTCCCTAATTCAGTGGTTCTCAAACTGCAGGTGCATTGGAATCGCCCAGAGGCCTTGATAAAAACAAATTGCTGGGCTCACCCCCACAGTTTCTGATGCAATAGGTCCGGGTTGGAGCTGGGAAATTGGCATTTCTAACAAGTTTCTGGTGGTGCTGATGCTATTGGACCAGGGTTCATGCTCGGTGAACTCCTGCTCTCATTCTTTCCTCCGATTTCAGACGAAACAGTATGGCCTCTCTGATCCATACCCACCTCAATATCGATCCTCTGAACCCCTTTTCCATGTTCTCTGGGACGAAACTCCTACTCCTCCTGCCTATTTTATTCTAGCACTTCAATATCTATGCCATTGGAAGCATCCTTTCATCACAGCTAAATTAATAATAACCTTTCTTTTACCAACATTACCCAGTTCTAACTACTGACCCAAATGTCTTTCCTCCTGCAAATTTTAACTGAACTTTAACTTGTGATTTCCACTTGCTGCTCCTACTTCCTATCCATGTTTTCCCTTTTTAATTCCCAGGAATTTCCAGGGCTGCTCTATTGAAACTATCTAGGAAGTTTAAAGTTCCCACTTTCTTCCCAAATTCCATAGCCTTGTTTCTTATGTAATTAGAGAAGTCAATATTCATTGACTTTAACTGTGTTCCATGTATTGTGTTAAGCACTGCATATATAGTTTATGTATATATAAACAGAAGCTCATGTGAATACTATCTTTATGTCACCTGTATGTGGTACGTGTTATTTTACACATTAAAAAAACAACCTAGGCTCAGAGAAGTTAAATAATTTGCCCAATAACTCAAATGAAGGAACCAAAATTGAACCTGGCTCTGATTCCACATTTCACGTGTTTAGACACAATTCCAGAACATACATGAAAATCCCTGACCACCTGTTGAAATACCAATTCCTGGTTCTAATGCCAGAAGTACCAAACCAGGTGTGGCCAAGGCCAAGGAATCTGAATACTTAACATCCCCTCTGAGTGATTCTGATGCGGTTGTTCCCAGAGCCACACACATCTTAAGAAACAGTCCCTCTGTGTTGACATAATTGGCCACTTCCTTTCTTTAAACACTTCCTTCGGTTGCTATGATACAACTTTTTCCCCCTGGTTCTGTGGGCTTTCTCAGTCTGTTGTTCTCCCTCTTCTCCCTCTCCTGCTGTGTCAATGCCCCAGACTCTGTCCTTGACCTCCTCCCTCTGCGGTCTATCCCCATGAGTTCATCCACTTGCAGCACTCCAACTTGGGCAGATGGTTCCCAACCTTGCCCTTCTGGTGCCAGCTTCCTGGGGAGAGTCACAGAGCAGCATGAAGTGCTTTTGGAACAGTGATGAATTACACCCCAGGCCCTGGACAAAACTGTGAGGCAGGTGACATTGATCCTGGTGCCCCTCGCCCCACAACACCCTTGGTCTTTCCTTCTGTTAATAAGGTCCTTGTGCTTTGAGGCTTTCTAATGAAATCAGTTCAGGAAGAGCTGATCATTTTACACAGTTACACTAATGTGTTAACTCTCCCACTCATTTGCATTTTCAAAGGCTTTTATTTCTTTTTGTGGGTTCAACCAATGTTCCTGTGTTGAAGACATTTCAGGCTTCACTTAGCAGATGGGGGAGTTTAGAGGGAAACTGATGCTGAAGAGGAAAGAGGATGAGCTGTTTTAAGAGGGACCCTTGTCTTCCCCTTGAAATTCTTTGAAGCTTCAACTCAAAAGCAGCCAGCATCAATAGGAGGGCAGGACTTGGCTGTACTTGTCTCTTGCACACTATGGGCAGGGATAAGGAATAACCGTAGCTGCTGTGGACCTGTCCCCAGAAGCAAGAGGGCGAGGACAGACTGTGGGGTTGGCTGCTCACTGGCTTCCTGCCACCCCACACATGAGGAATGGCTGGCTTCTCTTTGTCTTTCAAGTCTCAACTTAAATGTTCTCTCCCAAGCGGCCAGTCCTGACCACCCTGCTTACCTAGGCTTCTTTTGGTGCTGGCAGCTGTTTTCCTTTACTACTTTTCACAGTTTGTGATTCCTTATTTGTTTATTTACTTATCCTTCCTGTCCCCATTCGGACAGTAAGGCTTAAAAGGATGAAGCCACTCTGCAATGATCCACATTGTTCTTGTAGCATAATGCTTCTAGTAGATGTTAAGCATTTGTAGCAGAAATAGCTATAGCTGCCCCTCCACCACCTGGCACTTAATAAATAGTCTTTGAGCTGAATTAACTGTCCCTAATAGCAATCTCAGTGCTGAAAGACTTGAGGCAATTGCAGAGCAGCTGGTTCGCCTCCTGCTGCAATAGGGTTGAGTGGGAAGCATCAGAAAAAATTATGAAAGACTTTGAACTAGGCAACAATGATTGTTAGGAGTCCTGTATAGCACCCTATTGAGTTATTGAAAATTTCATTGTCTTGAGCTGTTTTACAACTTTTTAAGTTATATAAAACTGATAACAGTACAAATGATTATTGTCAATAAAGATGACAATCAATTTTATCTGTACAGGTACAGTTGATTATTGCCCTGTGGCTATTGACCAGTTTTGAAACTATTTATAAATTCATTTTAGAATACCTAGTTGTCTATATGTGTGTATTTTTTTAATTCTCCTTTGAACTGGTGGTAACATCTCTCTTGTTTCCTCATGAATGAGTTAAATAAAATCTCTGATGTGTGTTAATTTTATATTTGTACAAGAACCATGATTTTAGACCTTTAAAAATTATCTCTTTCAATTGGACTTTTAATCAAAATTAAGAACTTTTGTGCATCAGAGGATACTATCAAGAAAGTGAAAAAACAGCCTGGCTGGTGTGGCTCAGTGGATTGAGCGCGGGCCTGCGAACCACAAGATCGCGGTTCAATTCCCAGCCAGGGCACATGCCTGGGTTGCGGCTGGTTCCCAGCGGGGGACTCAGGGGAGGCAACCATACATTGATGTTTCTCTCCTTCTCTCTTTCCCTTCCCCGCCAAAGATAAATAAATAAAAATAAAATCTTTAAAAAAAAAGAAAGTGAAAAAACAACCTACAGAGTGGGAGAAAATATCTGCAAATTATACACCTAGAATCTATGAAGAACCAAAATGCAACTACAAAAAAAAAACAAGGAATCCAATTCTAAAGCAGAAGGACTTAACTACATAGTCCTCCAAAAAAGATATAAAAACAGTGAATAAGCACATGAAGAGATGCTCACTACATGAGTCATGGGAGAAATCTAGTCAAAACTACAATGAGACATCGCTTTGTACGAGAATGGCTGTAACAAATTTTTAAGAAAAACCAAAGAACAGAAAATAACGAGTGTTGGTGAGGAGGTGGAGAAGGTAGGAATGAAAAATGGTAGCTGCTGTAAAAACAACTCGATGATTTCTCAAAAGATTAAGCATAACATTCTCATATGACCCAGTGATTGTACTGCTAGGTAAGTATCAAAAGAATTGAAACCAAGGACTCCAACAGATACTGTCCACCTGTGTTCACAGCAGCATTATTCACACTAGCCAAAAGGTAGAAACAACCCAAGTGTCTACCCACGGATGACACGATAAACTAAATGTGGTCTATATGTACAATGAGTGTTGCTCAGCCATTAAAAGAATGCAAATGGGGACACATCAGCACGTGGACCATCCTCTGAGTCCTGGGGATGACTGAGAGTGTAGGTAGAGAAGAACACCTGGCCCCAGCCCTGCAGAGCACCAGGAGCCTGAGAAGGCACAGACTTTGCAGAAGAGAGAAACCTAAGTGTGGTGTCGCGGGAGCCATGATAGACAAGTGACCTTACTCCTGATGTCTAGCAATTCATTGTCCAGTGACTTGGGGTCACTTCAGTTGCTGCTTAACTCTTGCCATGTGAGATGGCACTGTCCAGTAAGAGTAATACTTCTGGTCATAAGCAGAACATTTTCAACAACATACTTTATTGTCAGAAAAATTCTTCCAGATGGTATAGGATGCAGAAGGACATTGTCAAATAAAAAGCAACATCCTAGGAGAGACTTTTATTCAAAAAGGTTATTGCAAGGGAGAAAGGGACTATTGCAATGAGGAGGAGGACTGTTGCAGCTGGGAGAACCTGCGAGTGTCCCAAGGGTCAAGCAAATAAAGGCTTTCTTCTATAGAGATATGTGGATAAGGCTAGAGAGAACCATGTGTGAGAGTGTGATCAGATAGTAGATCACAGAATAGTTTATGCTGAGGCCAGTGTATTCACAGGAGGGGCTGTAGGTTGACTGTGGCTGAGGGTGGGCCAAGTTCAGGGGCTGGGAGGAAGGAAAGAAGCTTAGTCAAAGTTTGGTTAACAAGCATCTTGTTCCAATTCATCAGTGGGGATGAGTAGTGCAGCTCATCATTTATGAGGCAAAGAATAGGAATTTGGAAGGTCTGTGTCTAACTTTCTCAATGGTTAAATAGGGGACAGCTGAGTCTGATCTAAGTCATGTGGGAAATAGTGGCTGTTTGCAGTAAGCTGTTTTCCAGGACACAGAAACAAGGGGGTTACAAAAAAGTTACTGGAAAAGTTCTATTTATGGATCCAAGTATTACTTTGGGTGCTCTTGCTTTGATATAGCCAGAGTAAGAAAGACTTGAACTCCCCATCTCCTGTTCCTCTGAACCTATTCAGTCATTCTATTATCCACCTCTATTTACATATGCCCATCTCCTACCACCAGTTATCACCTTCAGTACTAGGGCAACTAATCCAAGAGCTTTTACTTTCAGAGAATATGTTAATTAGGGCATCATTTAGGAAAATTGCTTACTATTTACATCGAGCTGTCTGACCACATAATAATGATGACGTGTGTCCTTAGACGTGTAGCAGACCCTCCTCACTGGACATTCCCCTCAACTACACTGGCACGCTCTCCACATGGTCAACTGCGTCCATGAATTTTAAAATCATGTGACATGGCCAACACTTACTTGGTGCTCGCTGACATCTAATAAGAGAGAGAGGCTCTTGGAATCATTGGTGAAGATGGAAGGTCCGGGAGGCGATACCTCCCTTTCCTTTGGATGCAAAGTCAGTGCAATTCATAGCACAGAGTTAAAACTATGGTTGAGGCATTTTGAACATGGATATGAAGCCCTCTGTCTCCCAACAGTTTCCTGTTTTCCTTCTCTCAGAGCTAAGGGCCCTGCCCTGGTGCTTCCACAGCCTCCTGGGACGATTCCTATTGCTGCCCACAGCACTGTACTGTAATGACCTATTTCTGTGTCTGTGTCCTACCTGGGAATTGAACCTTGATATGGGGGAAGGGGTTATATCTTTCCCATGATTGTAGGCCGAGGCCTAGCCAGCCCTTGGGGAAGGACCTAGAGGTACAACACCTCGCAACGTCCATTAATGCAGCGAGTGCCTCCTCTTGCCCATTTCTGAGTGAAGAGTGAAATCCTTAAACCCAAGGATATTATATGACAAAAAATAAGGGCATCAGTTTTCCGGTGATATGTAGTGTTCCTGGTCTCTGCTTCTCGCCTCATCTGACCGGGTAAGTGTCACCCTATCGCTTAATCACAAAGCTCTTTATCCACGATTGACTCAGAGAGGGGAATTATAAACACCCTGTTTTTGTTCTTGCCTCCTGGGAGCAGGCTTAACAATGACAATTAGTTCATTTGGCTAATTGGTATATTGCTGTCTTTCCACTCAGCTTCACAGTGTACATCCAACCTCGGTATTCACACTCCAGCAGCCTCCTCCTGGCACTTACGCAAGCAAGTAACTGACCTTTGACCAGCTTGCAAAATATAGCTATTAGATGGTATCTCTATTCATGGACTGAGCTTTACTACCGAGGTGGTGAAGCTAGCTGCCTTCTGCCAGATTCTGGCTCATAAATGTACAGGAAGTAGAGGCCAGGGCGCTTTCAGTCCTTTGGGTGCTGACTAGAGGCTTTCTCAACACTTACAAAGACCCTGGTCTGCCTCTGTCTCAGTGCCAACAGGAAATTTGTTTTTGGCTGTGTAAGCATTTATATGGAATAATTTCCGAAGCCCCAAGAAATCCCACCGAAGCACTCCCCAACCTATTCCGTCACACCTGAAATTACTCCAGTCACTAACACATCCATTTACCAACCGGAGTTAAATTTTAAAAAATCTCTAGGAAAAGTTAAATTTTTTAATGTAATTTTTTTGTTGCAATATAACATATACATAAAATGCACAGATCATAGGTATAAATGGACCACTCATGTAATGAATGCCGGGATCAAGAAATAGAACATTACCATGTCCCTAAAGCATCCTCCCCTCCTGCCACAGCCACCACTGCCTCCCCTATACCCACCAGGAGAACCACTACTCTGACTTGTAACAGGTAACTTTTGCTTTTGTCTTTTATAT
This sequence comes from Sturnira hondurensis, assembly GCF_014824575.4. Taxonomy (NCBI): domain Eukaryota; kingdom Metazoa; phylum Chordata; class Mammalia; order Chiroptera; family Phyllostomidae; genus Sturnira; species Sturnira hondurensis. The sequence goes on along the minus strand of NW_028078194.1, from coordinate 4,990,311 downwards.
CAATGGGGTCATGCTGTATGTATTATTTTGCATATAATGCAAAATAATGCTTCTTTAGCTCAGCACTGTATTACTGATATTTATCCATGTTGTTCCATATCATTGTACTTCATTTTTATTTCTGTATAGTATTCCATTGTGTGAATAAACTACAGTTCATTTAACAATCCTAATACTGATGGACATTTGCATTGCTTCCAGTTTTTTAGTTATAAATATTGCTGTCATTTATAACTAGTGCTTTCTAGTACATGTCTTCTGATGGCCATATGTACACTTTTCTGTTGAAATACACTGAGGATTGGAATATATGAGACATAAAATATATACATTCAGCATCAGTAGGTACTACCAAACCCCTTTTCCAAGGTGGTTGTACCAGTTTACACTTGCACCAGCAGCATGTAAGAGTTATCACATCTTCATCAGCACCAGATCTTTCTTTTCCATTTAGCTATTCTCTATTGTGTATTCCATATAGCTAATGTGTATTGTGTTCCTAATTTGCTTTTCTCTGTTAACTAGTATACATGTACATTGGCCATTTTTATATCCTTTTTTTCTTGAATTGTCTGTTTAAGTGTTTTGGTAATTTTTTATTGGGTTTCTTCCTTTCATCTAATAATTTTTAAAGTTATTTTTATATTCTGATAATGTGTTGAATGTGCATAATACAATATTTTCTCCCATCCTGTGACTTAACTTTCACTTTCTTAATCAGGCCCTTTAAATGAACAAGTCCTTAATTTAATTTTTTCCTTGATATTTAGCTACTTGTTTTTCTTTTCTAAAACACTTTCCCACCCTCAAGAAAATATCATGAAATATTATAAAGATGTTTTCTTTGAAATTAACTGTTGTGTATGGTGTGAGGTAGGGATAGAGATTGTTTTTTTACCATATTATTCTATTGACCCAGAACTATGTATTGAAAAGTTTATACTTAAACCTGTGCCATTAGTCATGGGATTATATATGTATGGATCCATTTCTGGACCATATTCAAGAAGCATTAATTGTTTAAGTTATTCTTAAGAAAGAATGCCTGTAATCAGATTCTTTCCTCAAGTAGCATTTATTACACATTTATCATGAACTAGGCATCATGCTAAGCATTTTAGCTGCATCATTTCATTTTAAACCTCTTCAACCCCCTGGTTAGATAGATACTACTATTATCTCCATTTCAGAGGTAAGGAAATTAAGACTCAGAGAATTAGATAACTTCCCCCAAATCTCCTAGACGGTATCAGACCTGATTTAAATGCAGGTCTTGCTGACTTTGAAGTGTGTCTCTTCACATACTGTTTCCTAGAGCAGCTTTTTATGGTGGGGAAAGCAATAAAAATGTGAAGAGGGGAGAGCGATGGAGAGCAATGGGGCCCAACTTCTGTCACCTCCACCACACACACAGCCTTTGTGTACATTTAAGTTTTCATATTAATTGAAATCATACATTTCACAGATTGGGAACCACAGGTTTGTGCCATTTACTAGGCAGTTGGCATATGATAGGCTGAATTGTTGTTATTATTCTATATAATTTTTCTTTTTTACGAGTCGACTTTCACAAGTAAGGAGTGGCTTTTACATGTTTGCAACCCTGAAGACGAAGGACACTGCTCTGCCTAAAAGAGGCACTTAGTAAAGATCAATATTTGTGTTCTTCATAGTTGTTGAGCTGCACTTGCTACCTTGAGGTTTCCTGAACAGGTAGGTTTTCTATCCTGTATTAATTGTTTTTAGTTCAGATCATGTGATCTTTAACAATTATTTTCTCACTTGCAATAACTGCTGCCTCAAAGGGAAGAATGAAAATTGTAGCTGAATGGTCTGGTAGCAACAGATCTGAAACTCTTAAAATGTTAGAACCAGAACCTACTTCCCGCACAATCTGTGAGTTACAAAGAAAGACTGAAATTTACACAAAGAGAGACAGAGAGAGCAAGCACACTGGGTCTTGTAAACCGAGAAGTACTTCTGTTTCTAGACCCTCACCAGGTGTGTGGTTTTCCATTCTATGCCTCTATTTCTCAAAAGCAAAACGGGGCTCATAACACAGCAGCACAGGCTTGTCATAATAGTTAAATGAAGCAACAGACAAAAATACACTAAGACTGGAAGAAAAATGCTATTAAACGTCAAATGTTGTTAGAAAGTAAATTGAATACATACAAGGTACAGGTGTGTTTGATTTTATCGATGATAAGTAAAAGAACTAAATATATACTTTTAGATAATTACTAAAAAGGGAACTGCTTGACAAAATAATTCAATATAGTATATTGTTAAGTGTTGAGGTTCCTGATGCTTTAAAGTTTGTGAATAAACGCTTTTAATTGATGTATAATCAGATTGCATTTTGAAGTCATTGAATTTACAGTAATTTAACGTACAGATTTTTAAGTCTATGGTCACTGCATTGGGTTAAGCAGGAGATAGCTATAATTTACTGTCAGGCAGAAGGGGAACTTGAACCAATGAGGATATTGTTATCTACTGTGCAGTGTAAAAGATGTAAAATGACGGGTTTGCCTTAAGTGCCAAGATTTTTCTCTAAAGTCAGTGGTGTGCCAGTTCAATTCAACACATATTTAATTAGTGCTTATGGTTTCCAAGGAACCGTGTTTGGTACTGAGGAGGAAGCAAAGATGAATACCAAGCATCAGCCAGAGGGAGACAAGAGATTATTAACCCAGTCACTAGGCTTCAAAGCAGAACGAAGCACTGTAATGTAGAAAAAGTAAAACACAGTGATAATCTGGTGGGACGTAATTTTTCTTTCCTGCGTTTCTTCCTTCTTTTCTTTTCTCTCTCTCTTTTGTAACTGTTTTGGCTCTCTTCTAACACATGCCAGGTCGCTTGTCTGCAGAGAATCCGCAACCCCGTGAAATCGCCCCTATTTCCTAGTCTTCCTTTCCTTACATTTTTGATTAGCTCCTCTGCCACCAGCACTGCGTTTGGAACGCTATCTATTGTGTGGGTGGTAAAACGAAAGAAAGTTATTTTTGCTCTAATTATGAGAACGGTTTTATTGAGCGCGGGAGGTTAGGTTTGGGGGGCGGACGGGAGGCGGAGAAGAACAAAGAAAAGCAGATTAGAGAGTGAGCGGTTCAGGGGAGATGCTCCGAGGAGGCGTTACTAAGGTTACTAGAAAGAGGGCGGCAGGTGATTCTCAAGCAAGAGGTTTTTTTTTTTCAAATGGGGGCATGGACTTAGGGCAGTGCCACACAATATTAGATACCGGGCTCCCGCAAAGGGAAGGGGAAAAGGCCCAAAGAAAAAAAACTGCGTGAGGGTAGCTACTTCGAAGAAAGCAGGCAGTCTCTGCCTCCCCTTCCGGCCTTGATCCTCCGCCGCTTTTGTTTCCCGGGAATGTTCTGGCTGTAGCACAAATTCGGGACGCCTGGGAACGGTACCATTTAAGTGTGACGCGCGGCCGAGCCCAGCCGGAAGTAGCGCCTTGTCAGGACCCGTAGGGAGAGGTGGGGAGCGGGCGGTGGCTGCTCCGGCTGTGGTGGGGCTGCACGGCCTCGGCGGACCGGCGGACCGGGGCGGCCCTGCAGCGGCTCGTTCAGGCCGTCGGTCGTCGTTGCAGCCGCCAAGAAAACAGAAAAAGGCTACTCTGCGGGCGAGCTTGGCAAAGCTCGAGGAGGCGGGGAAGGGGTGTTTGAGAAGGGCCGTGAGCGTATTTGATGTCGGATAGAAGGACTTGTATCTCATATGCTACTTCTTGATTATCTTTTTTTAAATTTTATTTTTATAGATTCTGGAGACAGTCGGCGTCTCCTTTCTCTAATTTTTCTCGGCCCCTGTCAGTTTATTCATAACCAGAAGTGAGTGAGAGCATGTTAGTGCAACCACTAAGTGGAGATGGGTATGGGTATGGGAATGGGTATGGGATGCATGAAGCCGCCAGAGGAAAAAGAGAGAAATGGGAGAGAGGGGACGGGGAAGAGGTGGTGTCGTGGTGTGTGGTAACGAGATGATGATGGTACGAAGAGTTAACGTTTACGGGGTTTTACTGTGCCAGACACTGTTCTAAAACCCTTTGTATGTGGTAATTCAATTTCCAGTCCTGCGAGACTGGTACTCTTCTCTAGCCTCCTTTTGGAGAGGGGGCGACTAAGGCTCACAGGTTGTAGAACCTGCGCAAAGAAAGAGAAATTAAATGTGAAGGGTCAGAATTTGCATTCTGCAAGACTGATCCCAGAACATACCTCTAAGCAGCACCCAGCGGTTGTCCCCCATCAAGATGTGCAAGTGAGGTCGTAAGACGAGGAGTGAGGGGCTCGTATGGCTTGAACAGATGTGTTAGTGGAGCAAGGAATTGATGTGATGGAGGGTGTGAGATCCAGGTGTACCTGCAAGGTGAAGACATGTAAGCGAGGGTGGAGTTGGAGCTGTAGCCTTAATAACCTTCACTTTCAACCTTGGCTGGGCCTTCCTCTAGGTTTCTGTGGGGCAGGAGAGGTGAAACATCTTTTGTCTTAGATCTAGGGCATTGAAGTTTAGGGGGTTCTTTCCTCTTTTTTCCACTGTGCTTGTTGCTGTGAATATTAAAGTTTAAAAATTGTATATATCATTTGGCTTGCACCGATTTCTTGCGCCCATGTGAATTGGGTATTTATGACCTACCCAATGACATACTTAAATATACAAATAACCTATCCATCCCCTATTAATGTGGGTCCCAAATTCAACATAATGCTGAAACCAGGAGCTGCTTCCAACACAGCTTGGTGACAGTTAAGGTCTTTCAGTATTTCTGAGAATTTCAATAAAAAAAAAATAAGGTTGACTAGGCCAAAGGACAAGGTGATTTACCCAGGAAAAAAAACCTTTAAAAGAGAAAGGAAATCACACATGTTGAAAAAAAGAGGTACATTTTCATCAATTAATAATGTACTGTTCACAAATGCAGTAAGTCTAATGGAATGTAATAATCAAAATATTAGCAAATTCCAGAGAGGCAGTTTGGAGTAGTTGAAATCATGGGCCTAAGAATCAAGTAAATCAGCTTAGCCACCTATTTGCTCTATGTCATTGATTTACTTAACTTCATTTGCCCTTGGTTTCTTCATCTCTAAAATGGAGATAATAGTTTCTAAATTGCAGAAATAGAAGCAGTGTTTGTAAAGGACCTCGCGTAATGCCTGGAACAAAGTTGATAAATACACACCAGTGTTACTACTGCTCAGAGTTAAAGTGAAGCACTGCTGACTTTGCAGTCACCTGGCCGCTTCTAGACCTAGTTCTCAATGGAAGAAGGTCAAAGACTAATGTGTTGGTGTAATGGTAAAAAATGTTTATTCATTTTCTGGAGGTTAAGTCTGTTATTTCAAAGTGAATGAAAGTTTTGGATGTGTGGATGGTCCAGGGACAGTGACATACCCACTACTATCCTTTAAAACTATTTGACTTTTAAATATAACTTCCTTTTGAACTATTCTGTTTCCTGAACAATGGGCAACTTAGGTGCTAAGTAACTGACTTTATACTTTACAGATGCACGGTCATGGAGGCTATGACTCTGATTTTAGTGATGATGAACACTGTGGAGAATCAAGCAAAAGGAAAAAAGGGTAATTTTTTATTGATCTGTGCTTCAAACCCTTTCTAGATTGAGATGAGTTATAACTAATATTGAAAGTTTTTGGATTGTGTTTGTGAAGCAACGATGTGAAGGGATTTCACTTCATTGAATTGTAATGAATTGACTCAAAAATTTGAGAACCTTTATGTGAAAAATAAGAAATGTTTATGCTGTGGAGGAATTTACAGATGCAGGAAGTGGAGAAGGACTTTTTACTTGCAGATGTCCTAGCTAAATATTGCTTTAGCTACGACAGATAGTTTGGTGGTCCCTTTGCTAGGATTTGGCTTCAAAATGAGGTTAATGTGGAGTGTGAGATTGTGATATGGCTCAATTCTTATGGTTTTGTGAATGAGCAGGCTAAATGATCAAGGGAGGGGGCTCATGAAGTTTTTATTGGAAGGGACAAGATCTGACAACAGATATATTCTGGGCCTTATAATGAGGCTACTCCATTTTGGTGGAGTTGCTGTCTTTAAGGGCGAGGTTTTCAGCTTTTAGTACTTAGAGCCTTGCTTTTATCTATTAACTTAGGAATGGTTGATTGATTGATTAATCAAACTTATAAGAACTGGTTTATTATTTTACACTGAGAGCAATATATTGGGCATAATAATTGAGACTCAACATTTTTGTTGGGTGTTCAGTCTTCATGGATAACCAATAGAATAGAAATAATTATAACAAATTATGATCCTTTACATTTTCAACATTTTTTATTCAAAAATATTACTTTGTAAGAATAGAATTTGAGCAAATCTAGTTGGACAGGCTTCTCTGCTCTAGGGTTATATATATCTATGTAACTAGGGCTAGTCATCTATAGTCTATGTTATCTAGACTCTGCCCTTCTTGTTCCATACTATCAGTAACCAAAAGCGTCATTATCTTTGCAAACAGGGAGGTTGTGGCACAAAGAACTTAAGTAACTTAATTTTATTTAAGATTAAGATGGTGAAAAAAGTAAGATAGTGAATGACAACCAGAATTTGAACCCAGGAACCTAGGTGGTCAGACACCAAGATTTGAACATTTGTCATTTTCATCCTCTCCATTTTGTAGGTATGAAAATAAAATTAAGATACTAATTAAGCAATTTAAGGAGATGTAAGATGTCTCACTAAAGATCAGTGATTCCTTTTTAAGACTTAAATGTTTAAAACATGTTCCAGTTGTGAAAATATAAAAAAATGGGAAACTCTTTGAGAAAATTAAACTCGTTTAATAGCTTTTCTTCTTAATAAACCAGGACAGATGAAGATGATTTACTGCTCCAAAAGCCATTTCAGAAAGAAAAACATGGAAAGGTGGTCCATAAAACGGTTGCAGCAGAGTTGCTGGATAGGTATGGTATTTCAATGTACTTTACTTTTTTTTGGTTTAAGGTGTTTTTGTAAACTCAGAGACTTAGGGGTTTGATTATATTAATTAGAATATAGGTATTTAATTTGCTTAACATGAAATTTGCCTTAACAGGGAAGAAGCAAGAAATAGAAGGTTTCATCTCATAGCTATGGATGCTGTATCCTTTTTATACTTCTATATTTTTAATAACTAATAGACTTTTAAATTTTACTTTTTTATTTTATGAAATCTTGTAAAGTCATATAGATTGATGTTTTATTTTTAAATATAAGTCTTTATTGATGTGGAATTTTGCCACTTATACTTTTGAGTAGTTCTCTTTTACTAATACATAAAAAAAGATTTAGAGACAAAAAATAGTAAAACATTCCAAATGTTTAGTAAATAGGTTTACAAAGTCCATGAACTTGCCAGTATTTTTTCCAAACTGTTTTTACCAAGCTCTCAACATTTCTCATTTTTGTACTATTATCTTCTGTCTCATTTTAACTCTTATTCTCTTTCTACCTGGTTTTTTGCTGAAGACTTTGTAAGACTTGTATTAAATGTAGGTCTGTCTATGGACTGTTCTATCTGCTCTGGCTTCAGCTCTCAGGCATGA